>NC_133662.1:77540911-77840911 GCF_037893015.1 Macrotis lagotis
AGTTGGGTCAATCTATCATTTTGTTAAAACACAGAATGAAACAGAAATCTCTCCTGATAAGGGTCTAGGATGCCTCTCTGAAAATTATCCATAGACTCAGAGAAGTTTTCCATTATCATTCCACTGGGGTAACTTGGGGCCACTGATATCTTTGGAAATAAAAGTGAATTCTGATTTAAGAAAAGCCAATAGCAAAATAATCAGGGGTTTAAAGTCCAGTTGCATAAGACTCTACTTATTAATGGAGATTGATTACTCAGTGCTTCATGCCTACCAGAGGAAGAACTTGGAGAAGACTTGGGAGGAGAGATATTCTTCTGGCTTTCATCTTTGAGAGAAGACTCAGAGTTCCATAAGACTAGGAATTTGTCTTCTCCCAAACCCTCCCCAGATCTGCACCTCAGATCATTGAGTATTCAGTCTTCCCCAATGGGAAGAATCACATGAAATTACACCAGCAATTTCTGGCTTGGTAGAGAGAGAAGGTATAAAACAGAGTTGGAGAAGTAAAGAAGACAAATTTTTATTTATCTCATAATGTTTCCAAGGATGAGGTCTGAGGTGAGGTACATTCTCAATGTACTCAATGGGGTTGAGGCATCACAAATATCAGTTCATCTTATAGGATACTATTCAATAGTTGGCAATTTATTTAAATGACTTCATTAAAACAAATCAGTAAAGTTTTAAGAAACTAGGAAGATTTCTATTTTGACTCCACCAAGCTTTGGAAATTTTTGAATTTGTACAATAGTTAACAAAATTCAAAAATAAGTCAGAGAATACTGAAAACAGGGAGGGGAGATAAAATGTCCAGTGTATACCAAGTTGTGAGAAGGGCATAAATAATGCTTCTCGAAGGAATGGAAATGATTAAAACAAAGATGAGAAAAGGATCTGGACTAGACCTGAAGGAGGTTAGATTAGGGGTAGTTCAGTTGAAAGGAAAAAATTTGGGGAGCATCAAGGGATCATTTCTCAAGGTATCTGAACCTAAGAAGAAGACAATGTTGGGAAGGGAAATAAAAACACTAGATATTATTGTTACTCCACAAAAAAAGATAGCAACCTAAAGGATACTAACAACTACTGACTCATTAATTTACTTTCCTATCTCTGTAATTTTTTATAAAAACCATAAACATTTGCAATAGATACACCTTGATATGGCTATCAGAAGAGGAAAGGAAGGTTTTTCATAAGTTATGTTCCAAAGTTGGCTATATCTTTATCACTAAATCTACTGAAAAGGGTAGAAACATAAATTTTCTCTATACTTACTATTTGTGAATGATAAATATGCATTCAGTCTAGCAGAGCAAGACATTGCCCTAAATATTCTCATCCAAGTATATAAATCTATAAAAAAATCATTAAAAAGCATATAAATCTATAAAATTACAGATAATTTTGTCTAATTTTTTCTGTGAAAGGTGAGTAGTCTTTTATTACTAAAAATTTTAATAAGAAATAATTAGTTGTTAAAATACAAAAACATCATTCTAAAAATATTACTATTGCTCATAAGCATCACCAATTCATAGTATAGATGAAGATATTTCATAATTTGAAAAAAACCTGAAATTTTTCTCCTCTGAGTTCTTCTAGCTTCTAATTATCATCCTTCTTTCTCTGTGTGGGCAATTTTTCCAAATCACTTGTATTTTCATCTTTAGTGGAAAATCAGTTCCATCTTTGATGACTCCTCTTTCTCCCTCACTCCTTATATACTTGCAAGTTGCAAAATCTGATCTTTTTTAATTCCACAATTCTTCTTGCATCCATCCTCTTCTCTCTACCCACATAGTCATGATCAAAATTCAAGCTCTCATCCCCTCTTACCTGAACTATTGCTCTAACTTCCTAATACCAATACATTAACTATTTTATACATATAGATATAGATATAGAGATTAATATTTTCAAATAAACATCCACATATATTATATATGGCATATGTATATATGTATGTATATACATACACATATACACATACATATGTCTGTGTGTGTGTGTATGTGTGTACCCATACAGATGTCTTTCAGGAATCTCAAAGTCTTCATATTCAAAATGGAACCCATTTTATTTTTCCCAAGAACTTATCTCTATTCAAAACTTTCCAATTTGAGATCACCACTTCATTTAAACAGTTTCTCATTTCTTGGAATTTTCCTTAACTCTTCTGTCTCCCTCACTCCCTATAGTAAAACAGAGGCAGGTCTTACCTGTTCTACTTCTATAACATCTTTATATCCATCTCATTCTCCCTACTTATAAAGCCACCACTTTATTTCAAGTCCACAACACCTGATGAAGTTATCATCATATAACTTAATTGATCCCCCGTCTTCAATTTCTTCTCTGTTTAATCTTATCATCAATTGGTTTCCAGTCTGATATTCTTAAAACACAGGGCTGTTCATGTCATTTAGCTCCTTAAAATCTTCATTAGCTTCCTCTTGCCTATGAGATGAAAGTTTTCCAGAGGAATTGGATTGTAAACACATGGTCTTTCACCCTATTCTCATTTGTGAATTGTCTTTAATTCCAAAGGGTCAATGTCTTAACTTATCTTGAAAATCAATTGAGTACATTTAAAATTGACTCACCTCCAGCACAGATTTCTTCAGGATGTGATCATGTCCAGACTTCCCAACTTCATCTAAAGTGTCCTTGCCTCTTCTTCCTCTCATATTGCATCATTCACTCATTCATTCAAAAATCATTTATTGAGCACCTACTGTGTGAAAATCACTGACACATTCTCTTATTCCTTTTCTCTCAACTTCTTTTCCTCCTTTTTAGGTGATATTGTTTATACCGTTTCTTTATCTGTCCCCATAATGGTCAGTACATACAACATTGGTAATCTCTCTTTGCAATACCAATAAATAACTATCATGAGAATTTTCAGCCAATGTATCAACACTCATTGCTGAAGATAAAGTATAGAAATCTGTGAAAAACCTGACAAGATCTAAATTAAATCAGCATATATCAAGTAGCAGAATTGTGATTTGAAACCAGGTTCTCATTCAGAGGCCAATGTTCTTTCTACTGTCCCATACCATTTTTCAGAATTTTAATTCCCATTCATGACTGATGCTCAACAATTACTTGTCAATATATTCATTCCTCTCAAAGTGGATTATATCAATCAAATATTATATTATATTAGGCTTTTCCCATACTTTAAAATATACCTGATTAGAGCATATTAGATCTTCCCCCACCAATGCAGATTACAACCTCTCTATACCTTAGCATGAGTTGCTATGCTCCCCCCGCAAAAAAAATTATTTAGCAGTCAATCTTCTGATAATGAACCACTTTGAACTTAGCTAGACTACCACTCAGTTGTGTACTCAAAGTTTTTCCATCTTTATAGAGTCTATCAAAGCTTGTATTCCATTGGTACATCCTTAGAGAAGCCAAGGCAAACACTATGGATTCCCATAGTGATACATCGGTGTCAGAGCTTAATGGAAAATATTAAAGAGAGGAAGAAAAAATGTTATTGTTTTATCCAGTAATTCTGACCAATTTCTTCCATGTTCAGTTTGCCTTTTATTTTTCTACATTTTATTTCCTTATAGGAAAACTCAAGAATCCAAATGACTCCAGGGCTCATCACACCTGCCTCCCACTAGATGTATTTCACATGACTCAGTGTTACCAGACCTTTGCTCTCCTTGGTGAAGTTGGGCTGACTAGCAACAGTTTCCAGAGGTGTTGGATTGTCAACACATGGTCTTTCACTACATTCTCATTTGTGGATTGTCTTTAATCCCATAGGGCCAATGTCCTACTATATACCTCCATGGAGTAAAACTTAAAAAATAATTCCAACATCTTCAAAGAAAGCTTGTATACTTAGGTAAACTTTATGTTACATAAATAATATAGTCATGTTACAAAAATGAGAAATGTGGCTTATGTGGAGACTTCTTTAAATTTGGCTCTTGCAAAGCCCTGGGAAGGGCCAACAAAGGATTAGCAAAAAAACAGAAGTTACTCCATTTGTACTGAAGTCTCTGCCTTGAAATCATCCCAGAATTGAGGCCTCCATGGGTTTGACATATTGGCTCTCAGACTTTAGGTAAATTTTACTTTTAGATTTCACCTCAAGAAATCATTTTTATTGCTTTTCCTTTCAAAAGTCTGGATGAAGCTTCAAAGTTCAAGTTAAGATCTAAGATTCACAATTTTTTTCCTGAAAAAAAATACCTGTAGTTTTATAGATCAAATATAAACAGGGAGTGTAGAGGTGGGGTGATGTTAGGGAGGATGGGAAAAAGCTTTTCAATAAGACTTTTCTCATTCCTTCCTCAACACATTTTCCCATGCTGTCTCATCCCTGGAATTTACTCCCACTTCTAACAAAATATCCCCCTCATGACTTCTAATCCTTTTCCTTCCCACCTTGCCTACAAAGGCTTACTCCTTCTACACGATGTCAGGAGTAGACCTATCTTAAAATCCACTAAGTCCACCAATAAGGGAAAATAGGAATTGTTTTCCTTTTAAATTTCTAAATACTATTAGTCTTACACTTTTAATACATTAATAAAATGAACATTAATAAAAATGTTCCTTAAGAGACAAAGATCACTTTTTAAATTTTCTAAATTCCCTAAATGTTGTGAGCCAGAGTCATAACTAGGGTGAGGCAATTGGAACATTGCTCCAGGGCAGTGAAATTTAGAATATGTTGACAACCCTGCCACTCTCTAGCAACACAGAAACAACCAAAGTTTAGCTCCTACTTGTAGCAGTGATTGTTAACTGCCAGATAGCATACTGGTAGCCATATGCTAAGTGGGAGCATCTCTGACTCACCACTTCTTTCCTGCTCCCCTTCATGGTAGTGTCCTGAGTGAAGGCAGTGTCCCAATGTCTCTCCTAAGATGAGACTTTGTATCATGGTATATTTCTCCCACTGAATGAATTTATCTCAAAATGTTTATTTAATAGTGTGGTTTGTTACAAAACTCAGGAGATTAAAAATATCACTTAGAGTTTTGTATCTAAATGTCTGTTAATGCTCATAATAATCACAAGATATTCCTTTGAAGGAGAAGATACTGCTATAAGAAAATGGCATTTAAAAAAAGGGTGTCACAACTTGAGACTTTACAGATTGATTCAAAGAAAGTATACATTTTACAAAGAAAGTATCTTAAATTCACAGAAGCTAAACAATCTGTCAAAAGTCACAGGTCTTGACCCAACAATTAGTTCTGTTCAAAAATTGAATGGGTTATTCCAAAGGGTAATGAAGTCCACATCCAGTGAACGTATTTAAACAGAGGCTAGATGGACCAATACTGGACATGTGGTAAATGGAATTCATAGTTTCTGTACAAGTTCCACAAGAAGTGGCCTTGGAAAAGTTACTTAGTTTCTCTGATCTTCTATTTCCTCATTTATAAAATGGGGTTAAAAAAGGAAACAACTTTAGAGACACTAAGGTAGTATATGTAAGCTGCCACCATTACTTTTGTCTGCCCTCTTCTAACTCTGAAATTCTAGTTAGTGGTTAAGTCAGAGGCACAACCTCATAATCGGATATTCCTGTAGGGTTGGAGGCAAAGATAGGAAGGAAAGATGTTCAGGTTGGTAATTATTTTTTTTTAATTTTCCATTAATATGAAAAGGATTTTGGAGTTTGGTTTCACAGTCGGGGAATGTACATGTTTACTGACCAGCCCTTAATGATGGTAGTCAATGTTTCTAGAGGAACATTTCAGGCATTTGTAGCAGGATTTGGGGATCCTATGTGTGCCTATGCAGCTGTCAAATATGGGCACTACTCTAGTCAACAAACATAACCAATCTGTCATCTCTTCCTGAGCCTTAACTTACTTTTTCTTATCCTAAGTTTGAAGGCTATTAAGGAATATGTTTTGATATTTACTTTTGTAATTAACAAAAATGCACAATCTCAATTACTTGATTCATTCTGAAACCTTAATATAGTTTGTGGAGAAATCTGTATCTCCTCCTCTCAGAGACTTCAATAAGCATTGTTACTGGCTTTATGACTTTAAACAGTTAAATAAATAATATAAAGACATTTAAATAATTTTAACTATGTATCACAAAACAACCAAATTAACCCTAATAATCCACTGAAACTACTAGTTTGCCCATAACTTTGGAAACATAGTTCCACCATTCAACTTTCTCAGGATTATAATTAAAGCCCCTCAGTAAAGCTCCTTCTCCACAGTATTATCTCCTCCAAATCATAAGAATCAAACTGAGTTCTCTCAGAAAATATCACTTCAAACTCTGGTGAACAAAGTACAACGGTTTGTACAGTTCTTTTATATCTAAGCTTTTAAGAAAAATGTTCGAAGGCACTGGACAAAGTGAATACCAAATAACAGCACAAAAATAAAATGAATGTTTTAATAGAAAAATATTGCTTACTAATGGGAAACATTTCTAAACCAATTGCTTATGTATAGTCAAGTTTCTCATAGTAAAAATAAAAATCAGTATATCAAAATAGGGGAATAAAAGTAAGATTCATTGTGCAATTGAGTCAACTCCAATCCGGTCTATTTTAACAATAGACTCTATAAAATATGAAATGGACAAAAGAACAAATATTGACAAAGACTATTAGCTATAAAATTATTAAAAATAATCTTAGAATTATATAGAACTTTGGTTCTTATAATATCCTTGGAAACAGATTCTAATGATTTAATTTCACTGAATTGATGAATGGCAGTAGATTTTTCTCCAAAATTATTTAAAGCTATTCCATAGATAGGATTGGAAATCCCAAATCTATTGAGCTTTTTCCTTTTTACCATTGAATTCATGAAGCAAAGATTAGAAAAATATATTCTTTTGATTTACAATATTTTCAGTCTTCTAGACATTCTAAAGATCTACTAACCACCAACAGATGTGTTCTGTAGTAGTTTTCTTTAGACACAACTACAGTTGGTTGCTTAGCCCCAGAATCCCTTTGGTTGTATCTATTCATATTCAGTCCAAAATATAGTTAATATAGTGTCTGCTCCCCTGTGATTAATTGCAAAATGACTGAGGTACCTCAGTTTGCTTTATTCTATACGTCAGATACAGTTCTCTCCATCCTTTGTTCCTGTCATAACTGTAGCTCACTTAAGAGTACTGTATTTGAGAAAACATGATACAAAGGACCTGAGTGGAAAAATGGTAGTTGCCTAAATGCAATATTAGATCTTAAATCCATTCTCCTAATTCAGTAAACTTAGACAATCCCAAATTTTCTTTCATACATTCCCAAAATAAAGGTGTCAGTCCAACTTTTTTTAAATGGTATTTTTCCAAATTTGATTCCTCTTAGATTTTAAGACCCAGACACCACAGGGACTCGGTAAGTCTTGAGTAAGAACTTGAGGAAGACTTGAGCCCCCACACATTCTTTTCACTAAATAATGTTACAGTGGTGTTTGACAAAGGTCTGGGACAGCATATAACAGCAGGCCCAACCTAATGAAAATCAGATCTCATTCCAGGAGGTCAAGTAATATTTACTTTCCTGAATGAAATTGAATTGTTCCCAAAAGATCTATGTGTAACTCAAAGAAACATGGCTTATGTCTACACAGCATGAAATAAAGTGTACATCTGGCCATTATCCAACCATTATGATCAATGTAGACAGTCGATCAAGGCAATGCAAATGTACAAAACAATCCACTTTGAACTTAAATTTTCTTTAATAGTTTCATAATTGATGGTCCCTGGGAATTGATGTGAAATATTTAATTCTTAATTCAGTTAATTCTTTGTAAATTAACCAAATACTTATCAAGTACTTACTATGAAGCTAGGCAATAGAAGAGGGATTTAGTATAAAAAAAATGTGACATTTCCCATTCTTTTAATTATATTTTTCAATATATGTAGTGGTGACTAAGCATTTGTGATCAACAAGCACTATCACATATATATATATATCAAAAAATGTCATATCTGAAACAGTAAAATGGGAATGACAAGATAAACTCATGGTACTTAACTGCAGGTTTCCAAAAAAAATTACTTTGAAATTTTTAAATTTTCATTATCACTAACAACAAATAAATGCCTACTCAGCCCAAGTGTGTATAGTACAGCTTTATGATAATAAACACTGATCCCCTTATGTTTAAGCAGGATTTTTAAATTATTTAACTCTACTAAAGAATGAAAATAATCATATTATATATTTAAATTTTTATTCTTGTATTTTGAAAGATTTCCAAAGTAATTTTCTTAATACCTGAAGCTTTTTTTTTAGGAAAGCTCTCCCAAATATTTGGAGAAAAGTTTAGTCCCTATACACTATCTCCCATCTACCCAAATAAAAACAATAAAACAAAATATTTTTAATATACATATCCTAAATTTCTCTATCTTTGTTTTCTTTTTAGACACATTGTATGTGTGTACCAGCATATATCTACATATACACATATAAAAACCATATATATATATATATGTATGTATGTATGACTTCCAAACCTTATACATCAAAAAAGGCACATAAAAGTTCTTTGATTAAGAGATAAAGGTCAACCATCAGTCATCCCACTGAGATTTTCCTCATTTGAGACCAGAGTAATTTCATTATAGTTTCTAAGTAGGGTAGTAGGAAAATTGATAATCCAATAGGATTATTAAGCAAACAAACAAATTCAAAACGATTCTTCCATTATTAATCTGTGAGATCTCTCTCCTAACTTTTCAGAATCATAAAAATTAGAGTAGACCATCATGACTGTTCTTTCTCACCAATTTTTCTGTTCTTGGAGATGTAAAAGATGCAAAACAAAACCCAAAACCAACCTATTTATTTTGAATTTGATGCTCTCTCTCATTCCTGATAGCAATTCAAAAGGTCTCTAAATAGAAAATCTTGAGTGATTTCTCAACTACATGATAGTCTTTTTTTTTGTTTTAGGTTTTTTTGCAAGGCAAATGGGGTTAAGTGGCTTGCCCAAGTCCACACAGCTAGGTAATTATTAAGTGTCTGAGGCCGGATTTGAGCTCAGGTACTTCTGACTCCAGGGCCATGCTCTATCCACTGCACCACCTAGCCGCCCCCACAATAGCTTTTAAAAGAGATGCTCTGGCACTTAATTTTAAGAGATTTTTTTTTGAAATTACCAATTTTCAGATATCTTCAAAAGTCAGTAACATGTCTATGGTTTTGTGTCACAAAACATTTCTGCAGATGATCCATTGCAGTCTGGGTGAATTTTCCTCTGACCCAATTCAAACAATAAATCCAATAGCTAATCAACATTACTGTAATGTATTGTAGTAGACAATGTAGAAGGTGTTGATTTCAAGTCAAGGAGAACTGGGTTCAATATATCCTGTCAATGTAACCCATTGATTCATTTAATCTCTCAGTATTGCAGGTAATACTCCAAGACTCAAATTATATAATAGATACCCATCTCCAATAGAAGAAAGAATTTCCTCATTAGGAATTTCATGTATGGGTAAAGTCAGAGATCCAATTTGCTCTATATTGTTCTAAGGTTTGTTAGATGGCTTACCAAATAATAAAAATAAGAAAATTCTCTGAAAAAGAAAAAATTAATCTTTGCAGACAATCAAATTGTACTTATTTTTTTAATTGGCCAAGCTTAGATAATTCAGAAGTATATTCCCTTGCAAAGCAAAGTACCATTCCTTGTGGCAAGTTTTCCAGGCCTTGGAAAAATCACCTTTTAGTTTCAATCATCATTTACGTTACTCAAAAGAGTATAATGAATTCAAATACAAGACTACAATAGTTAAATAGTTATGTGATGTCAATAAAAATTATTATTCCCCACCTCCACTGGCTGATTCCTGATTGTAAACAGGCACAAGGGCTGTAGCATGTTCACAGACACAATAAGCCACACCTCCCTTCAAAGTATGTGGTCGATGCAATTTTCCATCTGCCCCCCTTAATTAATTGAAAGTTAAGAGTTGGTCCACATGGATCACAGTGGGTGAGGGTGAAATTCACCTTGTCCATCAAGAATCAGAACTGTTAAGTTTACCTGTTTTTAAAAGTGAAAACTTTTACTGGTAAAAGTTTTGTAGACTAGTAAAAATTTAGCCTGGATTGCTACTTTACACTAGCAATTGGCCAACACTGATGGAGCATTTCCCAAACAAATCTCCATGTGCTTTCCTTGCAACTCCTCTTGTTCAGATGAGTTTGGCAGGGAAATTTCACTCTTTTACTGGGATCCAATCTTTTCATTAGAATTCAGTGAGAATGAATTCAATTAACTGGCTAACCTGATTTGTTCTAATAAAAATATTCTATATTATTCTAAGGTTTGGTAGGTGTCACAACAGATAGAACTGGGTCCTGGAAATCAGAAAGACTCACATTCCTAAATCTGGCCTCACACACTCAGTAGCTGCATGATGCTAGGCAAGTTATTTAACTTTCTTTGCCTCAGTTTTCTCATCTGTAAAAGGAACTGGAGAATAAATGGCAAATATTGTCAAGAAAACTCCAAATGGGCTCATGAGTACTGAAAATGACTGAAAAATAATTTAACAACAAATATTGTCCTAATAAAAATATTTTACAAAAGCCATACTATGGCATAGTGAAGATAGAGCTCAAGATTTAGACTCAGGTAATCCTAGACTTGGAGTCAAGAAGATTTAGATTCAAATCATGTATCTGGTACTTACTAGGGCAAATCATTGAACTTCTCTGAGTCTTTTGCTCATCTGTTAAATGGGTATAATAATATCTATAGTATTTGCCTCATATGATCAAATAAAAATAGCTGGAATTCCTAAAGTCCTTTGTAAACCATAAGTGCAGTATGTTGTTGCTGCTGCTGTTAGTGTTGTTCAGTCATTTTTCAGTGGTGACCCCATTTGAAGTTTTCTTGGCAAAGGTACTATAGTGATTTGCCATTTCTTTCTGTAGCTCATTTTACAGATGAGCAACTGAGGCAGACAGAGTTACACAGCTAGGAGGTGTCTGATAGAGTAGTAAATAATGTATCCCAAAAGTCTTAAAGCAGTTTTAAGCCATTAAAAACTTAAAAAAGGTACTGACTCATTACAACCTGTATAAGTATCAGCTATCATTACTAGCAAAAGGTTAAACTGAAATATGTGAACAGACCAATTGATTATTGCTGGTGAATTATAAAACTCAGTTTCATTCAGTTGGAAATCATTGTCCTATGGAATATTGGTATGTTGGTTCATCTGATCTAGAATAAATCCAAATCCTCAGGTAGGAACGAGAGAGAGAGAGAGAGAGAGAGAGAGAGAGAGAGAGAGAGAGAGAGAGATTTCATTAGCCTGGATGGGCAATAGTGAGCCCCCACTTTATGAGCCATATGAGTAATATCCTTCCAACATCACATGGGCTTGATTGATTGTAAACCCATTTAGTAATACTAGTTTTGTTTTGTTTTGATTTTAACACTCTGCAGGTGGTACACTTATTCTACATTTATAACCTTTCTTTGTCATATTACTAGCTTTTCAACACAACATGGGTGGTATGCTTGTTGTTTTATGGTAAGCCCCTTTCAAACACATATAAAGCCACACTGACATGTGTGTCTATAATATATACATGCACACACATACATATAAATATATATATGTGTGTGTGTGTGTGTGTGTGTGTGTGTATATGTGTATATGAGAAGCAGTATGGCAGAATGGCTTGAAAGTTGTTATCAAAGTAAGAAAGACCTATACTCATGTCCCACCTGAACAAGTTACCTAACCTCTTGGTGACTCAAACAACTCTCTAAGACTATAAGTTGTAGAAGTTCCAGTCTACATTTATAGAGGAAGTTCTCCCATTGGTACTGTCAAATATAAATAAGTATATACATATATATATATATATGTAGATATAGATAGGTATAGATATGTATAGATATTTATATAGATATATATATGCATGTATGTATGTACATAGATAAACAGGAAGGGAAAGAGACAGAAGGAAAGAGAAGAGAAAAGAAAAGGAAGAAGAAAAAAGAAAAAGAGGAAAAGGGAGAGATAGTTTTAGATTCTTAAATGTTTTTAAGATCCTGAAGCAAATCCATTCATCATTTTTATACCAGAAACTCAAGAATTAACAGATAATTAAAATGATACGGACTATAAAGTAGAACTATTGTTCTGTTTGGAAAAAATGAACCATCATGGTTCAGCAAGGTTAAGTGACTTTCCATAGGTCACTTATAAGAACTAAAATGCAATTTCACATATTCTGATTCCAAATCCTGCTTCTTTTCCTCTACATCACAATGATAGTGAATTTTACTCAATATAATAAAGTCAGAAGTTGTGGAACACTCTTCATAATATGGATGATTGTTTTTGTTTTCTTTGTTTTTCACCATCATACTATCTGCTATAGCAATACTTTGTGTAATTCTTAGGACCAAGGAAATGTCTATCAGTCTAATCAATTCAACATTATCAAGAGTGGGGGGAAAGCAGTCTTTCATTACTCATAGATGGAACTTCTTTGTAGATTAACATGGAGTAAAAATTTTCTTATGCATGTCCAGTACTCAGTATATCCAATGATTCACTTTTTTTGCCCAGCAATTACTTCCTGGACTTGACTCGTGGGCATCACCTTTCTCTTTAGAGTTGTGTTCCTGTGTGTAAAAGTTAAGAATAAAGACTTAGTTGAAGTACAACTTCTTCCCAAATTCCTTCTTTCTTCATTGTCTTAAAGAGAGGTTGGCATCACAGATCTTATCTTGAATCTAGAAGCAGAAAAAAAAATCAGGTCTCTCTTTTCACTCTCTTTTGCCCACTCTGCTTTGTCCTTCTCACAGACTCAAAGCATTGATCTCCACCAACAAAGTAGGAATCCCACACCAATGGTAATTATATAGGTTTGGGAGTTCATTTTCTATCTCCAGCACTACCTCATCCTTCTCCTGGAACAGAAGGATCCGAGGAGAATTCTTTACCTATAAAAAACTCATGGTTACATCCCTTAGTTTAAACTGTCTGTGCATAATTCCATGAGAGCCCAGTTTTTTGTTAGTCTGCTCCATCCCTGCTTCCTGGATAAGAAAGATCATGTTCTATCTGACCTTCAGAGTTTTCACTCCCTGAGTTTCAGTCTTCTTTCATTGACTTATCAACTACATCTTTTTGGAAAAGCCACTGGCTTCTTAAACCTTAACTACTATCTATCCCAGTTGGTTTGCTTAAAGCAAGGAAATTCGTCAGATGCAACTGTATTTTTTTTTAATCTTCTGAAATTAGTTTCTCTACCCCATGGAATTAGTTTGATTTTTTTGTGACCCTTTTCTCTCTAAAGGTCATGTGAATCTAAGACCATTCACTATAGACCATTATGATACCCTTTCATGAGCTTCAAGATTCTACACTTCTTCACACAAGTCTCCCTCAAGTTGTAATTTCTTTCTCTAAGCACACTTGAGCCTCCAGTTTGCTTTCTCCCAAATTTCAGTTTTCACATTTTCCTGATGGAGAAATTTAGAGAAATTTGTTCCACCTATATCCTCAAATGTAGTCAAGAACATACTTATATTCTTACAGAGGTTTTAGAATTATGGAGAGAAACCTTTTTTTTCTGCCAAGGGCCATTTGGATATTTGTAACATCATTCTCCTGCTATAAATTACCCCTTAAAAGCTACTGCATTTAGTGAATTTCTAGTCCTGACTGCAGTTGCCGTGACAGCACCAGACCACAGACCTGAATCAGGGCATTTCCTACCTTGTTTTAGAACCTCGCCTCCGAGGAGTGACCTTCCAGGATTCATAATATTAAGTACTTATATATTTAATAATGATTCTAACACTGTCAACCTTAGGTAAATAAACTACTTCACAGTATTAATCATATATTATTCATTGCTTATGTATTTAATATTATCTAACATTGATGAGATCCAATGCATGATGTGGAATTGAAGTGAAATGAATGTGATGACACTTCTCTTCAGCATCCTCTGGGTTTCCTTACTGCTTTTTTCCCCAATTTATTTGGCCTACTTCTTTTGACTTATGGTATTTAGTACTTTCTCTTAAGAGGCAGTGAGGTGGGGCAGCTAGGTGTCAAAGTGGATAGAACACGGGTCCTGGAATCAGGAGGACCTGAGTTCAAATCCAGTCTCAGACACATAATAATTACCTAGCGTGTGACCTTGGGCAAGTTACTTAACCCCACTACTTTGTTAAAAAAAAAACAAAAGAGGCAGTAAGGTAGTACAGTGGATAGAGTACTAACCTTGGAGTCAGGAAGACCTGAATTCAAATTCAGTCTTAGACACTTACTAGCTGTGTGACCTTGGGCAAGTCACTTCACCTCTGCTTTTTTCCATTCCTTCATCCATCTCCTAAAGTTGGTAGGAAGATCAAATGAGATATTTATAAAAGTGCTTATTTTTTGTCCCCCACTTTCATCAAGACTGTTTTCAAAAGAGGCTTAGATATTACTCTGAGACAAATCTAGTGAGAGTTCAACCAATAAGTTGAAGGAGTCCCACCCCAACACAAACATTGAAAAATCTCAAACACAGAAGAGATCTAGGAGATCCATTATCCCTACCCCTACCTAAAAAGGATCACCTATATATAAACAAGTTGTCAGTCTCTACTTGCAGATCTCCAATAGTAAGAAACTCATGTCCTCAGGAGGCAACACTGTCTGTTTGAAGATAGCACTAATGGTTGAGAAATATCTGGCAGAAAAATTTGCTTTTAGTCAACTTCTATCCATTTCTAATTTTTCCCACTGGAGCCCAAACAGAACAAGTCTAATTGTGTGCTTGTTCACACCTTTCAAATGGTTTCAGTCAGTCAATAAACATTTATTAAATGCCTACTATGTGCCAGCAACTGACTGCCAGACACAAAGTCAGCCCTCTGCATGTGACCGGCTGTCATTCACAAGGATTGATGGTCTCTAAACCATCATCTGCACTTTCAGAGATCACTGGGTCTGAGAGACAATTTAATCATGATACTGGTTTCCTAAATCCAAACATTAAACATAGGTGGGAAAAGAGAAATTTCTCTGTCCTTACAATATTATAGGGTCAAAGAAGACAAAGAGTTTAAATTTTTTACATCCAAATCATTGTTTTATTAAATAAACAAGTCAGACTGACTAATTACTGTCATTGGCTTCATGACCTTGTCTGAATTTCTTTTTTAAATTAATTGAATATATTGGTGAATGAAGGTGATAGTGATAGTTCTAATTCCTAGTTTCTGAGCCCTGATCAAACTTGAGTGGCTTCACATATCTATTAAGATTTAAAATAGGAATAAGTTATCTAGCTCAACTGTACCATATTTTAAATGAGCTTGTCACCTCTCACTTGGATTATGACAATAATCTTCCAATTAAGGTTCCAATATCTTCCCTCCTCAACATCCTCCACATAGCTGTCAAACTGATCCCTAAACCACAGATCTCGCTGTGCTGTTTGTTCTCTGCTCAAAAATCTTCAGTTACTCCCCATTGCCTCTAGATTGCTTTAGCATCTAAAGACCTTCTTGGATCCATCTTTCACCTACCTTTCAAGTCTTATTTTATAGTACTATCCTTTCAGTATCCTTAAATTCCAGTTAAACTGACCTGGTAGCTATTCCCTGGACATAACCTTTCTTCTTTTGCTTGTGACTTTGAATAAATTGCCAGATGCCTAGATATAACCTCTCTTTGCCACCAATTCACAGAATTTAAGGTGTTTTTCAGAGTATGTCAGATTCTATCTCCGTCCCTGGCTGAAATTACTTTGCATTTATTTTTATACACTTTCTATTTACTTGCCTATAAGCACATTATAGTCTCCAACCTTAATAAAATTCAAGTTTCTTGAAGGCAAGAATTGTCTTTGTATCCCCTCTGCTTTGTACGTGATAGGCACTGAAATATATATAAATTGAAATTGATACAAAGCGGGGGGGGGGGGGTGGAGAGGGAAGGGAAATCATTTGTCCCCAATCATATAGGTATTATAGTACAACCTAATTTCTCTGGCTCCAAATCCCGAGGTCCTTCTGCTAAAATAGAATGATTCTTTTTCCTTAAAAGGATCACCTCCTGAGGGAAAAAAATCTCAAAAGAAATTGTTAGGCATTTGCTAGTCAATCTCTTGTCTAATTCCTATAACAACATCTGTAGCTACATATATCACTTTGCCATAGACAAATGAGCACAAACCACAGAGGAGATTTCAAAGACTAATGGTTTTTAGGGAAGAGCCAAGAATCAGGAAATTCTCGTTTCCTGGGGTCAAACACAAGGCAAAAGCCATTTTCGCCGGGTGACCTTGAAATAGTCACTCGACCTTGAGGTGCCTTAGAAAACACAGATCTAAAACCGAATTATATTGTTCTTTAGGGAATAGAGGAGGAAGGGAACAAACCTGAAATCAACCCAGTGTTCTCCAGGGCACAGTGCCCTCAAATAAATCTACCTTTAGCCCTAACTCTCCCTCCACAGAAGAAAAGGTGCCCATCTGATGGCTCTGAAGTATAAACAAAGGACTTCCCCTATTTGTGATTATTTCATAACTCTTATTTTACTTACCAATAAGGAGTCATTTGGTCTATGAGATCATTTGTTTTCCAGTGAACACAGTTACAACACTTGCCAATCATGATAGCCAGCTCTGGCCAGAAAAACTATGTTTGGAAAGAAAAGCATTAAGTCCCCTTATTGTGTTCACCCAGGTCAGTTAGAGCATTAGAATCCCATACGTTTGTCTTTATAAAAAAAAATTATTTTTTTGAAGCACACAGAAAGCTAACAAGTTCCAAATGTTGTCTTTTCTTAAATGTATGTTTGTTTCAAATCATATGTTTTCAATCTCTCCCAAACAGCCCAAGTAATAATTATTCCAATCCCACATATTACACAAAAGCCAAGAGATAACATGCAGAAGTTATGAACAAGTTATTGGTGATATATGGACTCAGTACGTTGATACAAGACATAAACAGAGTCACACTCAAAAAATAAAGAGGAAGATGTTAAGCAACTTGATCAGATTCCCAAGGCACAGACTCAAGGTGGTGATCGATTTAGTTTTCATCAGAGCAATTCTGATTTGGAAAGAAAAAAATATTCCCACCCATCAGTTACTCAGCCTATGATATCAACCAGGCCATTTGGGCAGGCTAAATTTCTCTGTTCCTTGGCTTTCCCAGGGTTGTTTTGCTGCTCCCATTCCAGTTTCAAAGTGCAAAAGAGATCTTGATGAAAAAAATTTTTTTACAGAATCAGAGACTTGAAATTAGAAAGGATCATAGAAGTTTTGAGTCTTACCTACACCTTAACAGGAACTCCCTCTTATAATATCCTTGCCCAGTGGTCCTTCAGTTTTTACCAGAAACCCAAGAAGATGACATCAAGTCCAGGAGAAGCTTATACATCATGTAGTCCAACACTTTAACTGGAATCTTGAAATACTTGATGCCAAACTCCCTTTTTAATGCCCTTCTTCCTCCTTCAAGTTGTCCCCTCTCTTTATGAGTGTCCCAAAATATGGGGTACCCCAAACCATTGCAATGTAACTCAGTTCTCTACCTTTCTCCACCCAACAGAGCCTGCACTTAGATTTTCTGATGCTCCAAAAGTAGCCCCTCTGATTCCTGAGTCACTCTGCTTAATAGGAAGATCACTTCCATGCCCTTTTACTATGACATGGAAGTGAAATCTGCCTCTCTAAAACTTTTCAAATGACTCAAAACAGAGTACTGGCAATGAAGTCAGAAAGACCTCAGCTCAAATATAACTTCAGATACTCACTAGCTGGTTGACTTTGAGCAAGTTACTTAATTGCCCTTTGCTTGAGTTTCAATTGTTAAAAAGGGGGGGGGGGGGCTAATAATAGTACTTACCTCTCAAGGTTATTATGAGGATCAAATAATAATTGAAAAGCATCTGGCACATTGCCTGTCACATAGTAGGTGCTATATAAATGTTATTAGAGATTATTATTGTTGTTGTTGTAAAGTTCTAGCACACTGCCTGTCACACAGTGAATGCAATATAAATATTTATTATTATTATTATTATTATTGTAAAGAATTTGGGACTCTGCCTGCCTGTCACATAGTAGGTGCTATATAAATGTTCATTATAGTTATTTTTATTATAAAGTATCTAGCACACTATCACATAGTAGATGCTATATAAATATTCATCATTATTATTATCATTATTAGTATTATTAAATATCTAGCACACTGCCTGTCACATAGTGTTTATTATATAAATGTTAGTAGATATTATTATTATTATTATTATTATAAAGTGGCTCAGCACATATTATTATTATTGCTGTAAAGTATATAATATACACTATATGCTATATGCTATATAAATTGTTTGTCATCATCATCATTATTATTAAAAAGTGTCTATCACATTACCTGTCACATAATAGATGCTATATAAATGTTCAATATTATTACTGTCTAGCACATAGTAGGTCCTGTATATGGCCATCACACTGCTTATTATTATTATTATTATTGTAAAGAGTCTAGCACACACTGCCTGTTAGTAGGTGCTATATAAATGTTTGTCATTATTGATATCATTATTATAAAGTATCTAACACACTGGCCTATCACATAACAGGTGACTATATAAATGTTTGCTATCATCATCATCATCATTATTAAAAAATGTCATTTATGTTTGACATCAATGATTATTCAGCCTTTGTTTTGAAGAGAACCAGTGACATCACAGGGTAATGTCTTGACTCACAAGTGAATTGGATTTAAGTAAAGCAGAGTTACATAAAGTCATATTTGCTCTCTCATCTAAAATTATATAAATCCAGTGTCAAGACAAAAATTAAGAGGACTGACAATGGACCAGGATGCAGTGGGTGACCTTGGTATCTTTTAATGTCTGACCAAGCTCTAAGCACTTCACAGTGCCTGCTTCAACTGCCTTCATGACTCATCTACCCATTCTTCCAGAGGAAATCTCCACATAGTTCGGGAAGACCTCGTTAATAAATCTGAGGTCTATTGGTTACTCTCAACCAGTGTGCTGAGCTAGTTTGGGTTTTTTGTTTTGTTTTTCCTACCTGGGTATGACCACTAGTATGTGCATACTAGAGACAGTTGGGGAGAAGGTCACCAATCATGAATGGGCAGCCCTGAAAAGGGCTTAGAAAGCTAGTCCTTCCTGAACACAGATTCAGAAAAAAATCTTATTACCTAGTCTAAAACTCTTAGAAAGTTCTTAAAATAACTGATATTATGTTTAGACATTCCCAGATTCCCATTTCTATATCTGACCTCTCTTCCCCTTCAGGTTCCCCCTCTTTTCACAAGGTATCCAACAACCTTTGTTTTCTACTGCTGCTCTCCATCAAAGCCTGGTTTCAGAAAAGTTTCAGCTTGTTGGCCATAGGAACCCAAGTCAATATAATATGTCTCTCAAGAATTAAAAAGGCTCATCCTTCATTAATGGAATTTTAAGTTTCACTGAACCTGATAGAGTGCAAAGGTGCATTTCTAGCCTTCTAAAATCATAACTCAGAGAGAAAATCTCTCAGAGTATCTTCTATCTTGGCTAACAGTCATTCATTGATGCTTTCCAAGATACCTTTGCTTAAAAAAAAAGGTATGATTAAGGTTAAGAAAGATATGAAGGCAGAGATATGTCTCTTTAACCTAATCCCCCCCAAAATGAATCTGGGAGAAGAAGATCAGCAAGGTTTCTGGTCAAAATAGAAGCTTTGGTGCCCAACTGGCCGACAGTAGAGCCACTCCTACTACTCACATTCATTATTGTTTGTCCTTCATTCTCTAAAAGGGCCATGACATGATGCTATGGCAAATAAGTGAGTGAATTGACTTTAAGTGAATGAGGGTTGTACAAAGTCACTAGCATTACTTTCAAAGAAGATAAAATCCTGTTCTGCAACTGATAGTCTTAGAGAGTTGCCTAGGGCTCCAAAAGGTGTTAATGACTTCCCCAAAGTCAGCATAAATAAGTCAAAGTTAAAATTTGAACCTATATTTTTCTTGTTCTGAGAGCATTACTCTATATTCACAGCATCAGGTTCAATCTTTCCAAAGGTTTATTCTTGGAATGGCTTTTTTTCCAGACAGCATCTCACAAAGCCCAAAGTACAGAAAAGTTGCTATCTGTGTTAGGGAACAGAATACCTATACTGATGAAATAATAGCTCCTTGAAGTATGGAATTCACAGATAGCTTTTTTAAAATCTTAAATATCTTTCCTCTTTGGACAAGGATATATATATATACCCTTGTTTGATTAGGGGAGCTAGGCCTGCAATCACCATAAGCACTGTTGTATCCATAATACATGAAGCACATCCTTTTTTTATTAAACCTTTGGTACTTAGATTCATTTTTTCTTTTACAACATATTCCTCCAATATAATTAATTCAAAAGAGGAATTCTTCCTAAAGTCTCATCTTCTGCATCATCCCCAAACCTTAATTACATACTTTTCAAATAAAAAGGCCCTGGGCTACAAACTGGAAAATCATCACAATGCTTAAGAAATGTGCTTCTTCTGCATATTTGAAAATCCCAGATGAGAATGTAATATTACCTGTGGAGTATCCTTCTTCTTTCAGCTATAGTTCATTTCAAATACTTTCTTATGAAACATTGACATAATCCTAAAACATCTTTTGCATCTATTATACAAATTATTCCTGTATCTGAGAGAATGCCTGTGTTTAAAATTGCTGGCTTGAGTAAAGACTCTGATCACAAGTCAAAACAGTTCAGCAAATGTCTATTAGTTAACAATTATGTAAAAAATACTTGTGTCAAGGAATCACCTTAAAATATGAGAAACTCTTTCCACAAAAAATAAATATTTTTGTAAATGATAGGCATGGAACAAGAATGACTGAACACTTCCCTTACTGGAACTCCACCAAGATGAGTCCTCTGAATAATCCTAGAGCTTCCTCCTAGAAGCTCAGTTTAAGATCTATCTTCTCCATTCAAATCATCTTGACTTGTTTTGTCACTGGACTCCAGTGACTGGAGGAGAGAGTGAGAATGATAATTTTGTGTAATTCTGTTTCACTTAAATCCAATTCATAAGCAAGTCAAGACAATACCTCATGATGTCATTGGTACAGTTTGAGAGCAACAATCTCCTATAGCCTTTGCTGATTCTACCCAACTACTAGAGTCTTTTCTTCAAAATTGTCTTTTATTTATTTTGTCTAAACCTTTTCAAACACATATTGATTGGAATATATAAGATCTTTGAGGACAAAGACTGTTAAATTGGTATCTTTGTACTGGCAGCAATTAAGATATTGCATGACCTAGAGAAGGAGCTTAATAAATGTTTGATTAATTGTTGCTAATGCATTTATTCAATTATAAGCCTCTGTTTTTATCCAGACTTGGAACTATGCTGGGTAGTGGAGATAGAAGCATAAGCATAAAGCAGTCCTGCCCTTGAGGAGTTTCCATTCTATTTAAGCAAGCATCAGGTAGGTAAATACAAAATATTTGTGGGGAAGAGAGATACCCTATTAAAAAATCTCAGGTGGTTCTGGTTCCTCTCTCAAAGGAGCTGAAGTATTCTAGGTTGGAGAAGAATCAGAGGGAGATGGGGGTGGGGCGGAGTGATGGCTGTGCTCACAAATGTGAAAGGATATAATGTGGGGAAAAGATTAAATCTGTTCTTCTTGACTGCAAAAGGATTCAATTTGCAAAGAGTCAGATATATTTTTGATGAAAAAAAACTTTCTAATAATATTTGGATAAGATGAAATATATTGCCTTAGGAGAGAGTGAGCTTCCCCTCATTGAGGGGAATGATCACCTATTTGGGGTATCAGTTGAACTGTGTGACTGCTGAGATCCTTTCTAACTCTCTAAAGATGTGAATTTTGTTCAGAAAGACCAGTGAATTTAAAGTAAGAAGATTAGTGTTTAGGTCCCTTCCTTGTTTATTATTTTTTTTTACGGGGCAATGAGGTCACACAGCTAGGTAATTATTAGGTGTCTGAGGCTGGATTTGAATTCACATCCTCCTGATTCCAGGGTCAGTGCTTTATCCACTGTACCACCTAGCTTCCCCCATCCTTCCTTGTTTCTTAATGAGCTGGGTCATCTTCAGCAAATTACTTATTCTAAGTTTTCATTTCCTATCTGTAAAAAGAGAATGCATGGCCAAATATTTAATTTGTAGTGAGGGTCAGTTGAGATTGTTGCGTGTCCACTGTTAGAGATAAAATATAATTTTACAGAAAAAGCACTGGATCAGAGAACCTGCATTCAAATCCTGGCTCTGCTATTTCCTACTTCTATCATCTTGAACATATCACTTGCCATTTATAAGCCTAATTTTCTTAGGTATAAAAATAATAGGTTTAAATCAAATGACATCTGAAGTCCCTTCAAACTTTAACCATAAAATCTTATGATAAAAGAAAATGTAATATAATTATGTTAAAAGAAAATAATGATCTCATAATGATAATCAATTTTACCACTTGACTATAAACAGAGATTAAATTTTGATTTGCCCTTTGAAATTCATTCAGTCAGGTCTAAATTTCTTCCTGGCTGCTACTTGCAAATTTCCAAATGAGCTTCTTAGGGACAAATTCCAAACCCATCTATTAACTGTATTCTGTGAATGAAACCCATTACTATCATAATGGAAAGAAAAATAAATATTTCATCAAAAAACCTTTATCCAGACTGTTAGAAATCATGGGACTGTGTGTGTGTGTGTGTGTGTGTGTGTGTGTGTGTGTGTGTGTGTGTTTGGCTTTATCTTAGATGGAACTTATATCACAGCACATGTGACAAAACTTTGTGGGAGAGGCAGATGGACAGTAATACCCCTGGATGGAAAACCTGAATTCCTTTATGAGAAAAAAAGAAAGTACTCATGTTTCTACTAGCTATAATAACTGCAGAGTGATGCCACTCATCAAATTTCTAAGGCACAGCTCTATCCATAATTAATTAAATCTTCTCCATGGGAAAGCAGGGAAATAACCACAAAATTGATATCTATGAGATCATTTTTCCCCAAACTGACCCATGGAGGATTAAAAAAAAACACTAAAAATTTAAAACAGTCAAAAATTTAAACTAATAAGCCAACTTTGTAACTTGTCATCTGTTTTACTAATGTGAGGGAATATGAATCCATCTATAGTTTCTTCAGGCAATTTAATTGATAATTGAATTCAACAAAGATTTATTGTGGGTGGGAAACTGCAATGTTAGGCAAAGAACAAAAATTACACAGTCAATGTCTTCAAAAAATTTGAAATCTTGTCAGCAAACATTTCCTAAGAACCTTTAAATGAAGAATGTTAAATGATCTTTTTTTCCATTTCACAGGAAGAAGAAGACACAGTCCTCATCCTTACTTAATATAAGATTTTTTGTTGTGATTTTTTTTGTCTTGATCAGTGATTTCATCAGTGGCTGAGGAATTTTAAGAGAAGAAATTCTCTCTTCCCACACAGGTCCTTAACTATTGAGAAACTCACATATTATATATCATAGAAAGGACTTGTAAACAAGGCTTCCCAGCTTTCAAAATGAAGCTCTGTTATGCTGCCTCTCTTTGATTTAAATAAACTCAAAAAATCAGAAAAATTAAGGGAAATTCTTTCTGAATAATTGAAAAGCATTACCATGATCCCCCATGTATAAGACACTCCCATGTATAAGAGGTACCTTAATTTGGGGGCCCAAAATTTGAAAAAATGTATTACATAAAGTTATTGAACTCAAGTTTTATTCATTGTAAAATTCACCCAATTCCTTATCACTGTCAAAATTCCTATCCATTAACTTGTCTTTATCTGTGTTTGATGATGAATCACTATCTTAGGAAAGGCTCTGGCTGCTCTCATACTCAGGTCGGTGGTTAACCACCTGTACTCCCTGGGCAAGTCTGGTGCATGGGAACATGCTTAGTTCATTCCATTTCATGAACCTGAAGCACTCACTGAATCTTCCTTTGAACTCAGTAACTTTTTCATCAGCAATTTTTCTGGCCTAATGCTGAACCAACCTTGTGGACACAGGAATTCCAGTGGCCCTTTGCTCTTCAATCCATATCTTCAATTCCCTCTCTAAATCAGGTCATTTTGGCTGACTTGCCTTTCCTAGCCTTCTTCTTCTTCTTCTTCTTCTTCATCTTCTTCTTCTTCTTCATCTTCTTCTTCTTCATCATCTTCTTCTTCTTCATCTTCTTCTTCTTCTCCTTCTTCTTCTTCTTCTTCTTCTTCTTCTTCTTCTTCTTCTTCTTCTTCTTCTTCTTCCATGGCATTTTCAGTAGTGTTTCTCCTTCCCATGACCAGTCTCATATTGTTTTCTCAGTTGGAAGAGGACCAAACACATTCAGCAGCATTATTTCCAGTCACTTTTGCAAACTGGATCACTTTGAACTTGAATTCAGCACTATACAAAAATCATTTCTTGTTGAGTTCCTTTTCTGGACTTCTTCAATCTTCCCCAGGCAAACATTGGAGGGAAGGGAGACAAGGAAGACAAGTTCTCCCTTTGTGCACGAAGGTATCCAAGGTCTCCATTTATTGAACCAAATACAAGTGCTTAAAAATCCTCTCCAGTCCCTAACCCACTCCCACTCCATGGCACTTGGTAAAACAAGACTCTGGTGCTCAAGGACACCAGGTAATGAAGGTTCGCAGCACTCCCACACACAACAGTACCTAACATAACCCCTTTCTTGTCTTTTTTTTTGAAAGAAAGTTATTACATAATGAATGCCACATAAGTTGTAAACAAAAGTTCAAAATAGTATAAACAAATGTCAATTAAACAATAGTAAAAACCAATATTCCCAAATTCCTTGAAACAATTTTATGCCCAACTTACAGACAAAAATTATAAAGTCTTTCTTTCACCAACAAAAAACCTTTCAAAGCAATCAAATTCAAAACCCAAACTAAAAGGAGTAACTTTTAACTTTACCTGTTTCAGATCTGAATTACACACACACACACAGGAGTTTAGACACTAACACAAACACAGAAACAACTCCCTTGTGTCACATTTACCAAGCTGAGACTGATAACCTGGTCAGTACCAGATCTCAGAATATAGAAACATTCCTCCACCTCTCCAGGTCAGTAGAGAGATGTAAAATGCCCTCTAGATGTTCAAATACACACATACACACACAACCAATCAAGACCGGTCAACAGAAATATAACCCATTGGCACAGACTTCATTTGAAAGACAAAATCCAAATTTCCCAATCCCAGAAAAAAAACTTCTTCTCCTTTTTTCTTAACTAATTAACCATGAATCTTCCCAGTCAATAACCTATTGAAAAACATAGTCATTGCCCAACCCCCCTCTCCTCACCAAGTCAGGAAGAAGGCATGGGGGTCCCTTGAATTCTAAAATAAGTTTTTTGAGACATGAGTTTGAGTTTCAAAGTTCTAAAAAGAAAGATTTCCCTTCTCCCTCCCCCTTCCTTCTGCAGAGGGTGGGAACAGCAGAAATGAGAGAAAGCATTTGAAATTACTTAAGATGTTGACAATACAAATTGAAATTGTTGCACCCCTTGATCAGCAGTCAACACCATTACAAGAGAGTGAAATTCATAGTTGGCGTCAAGGTCTGTGTCAGAGTCTGCATCAAGGTCCAAGTCAGTGATGAAAGGTCTCTGCAGCCAGTTGAAGGTCCAGGGGCCCGACCCATGCCCAAAGCACACAGCATGGTCAGTCAGGCAGCCGGGGCAAAAAAGAACAGCAAGCAGGTTCTCCACATCCCGTTCATGGGGCTGGTGCTTGGGGGCAGACTGCTGCTTGAAGGAAGAATCTGGGTCCTGGGGTACTGCCTCAGAGACTCTACTTCAGGCTGACTCCTCAAAGTTGAATACCATTTGCCTTTTCACTTTCACTTTATACCTCCTTGATTAAAATCAGACCCCTAGTAACAAATCAACCTGTTACTTTCTCCAGAGTCTTCTGCTCAGCCAGGTTCTCTTGCTTGTATCTGCTGTGTCCTTATTCTGGACTTCACCCAGATAACTCCACCTTCATGTTCCTGTATGGATGCCATATGTTGAGTCCCTTTCTGGACCCCTTATCCTTTCCCCAGGTGAGCTTTGGAGGGGTGGGAGACAAGGAAGACAAGTTCTCTCTTTGTGCACCAAGGTCTCCAAGGTCTCCATTTATTGAACCAAATACAAGTGCTTAAATATCCTCTCCAGTCCCTAATCCACTCCCACTCCCATGGCACTTAGTAAAACAAAGCTCTGGCACTCAAAGATACCAGGTGATGAAGGTTCACAGCACTCCCAGACACAACAGTTCCTAAAAGTTTCTGAGCCATTTCTGGGCAGAACTTGGCAAAAGGTAACCTAATATACTGGAAACAAATGCAAAACAATGAGTTCAAAGACTACAACTATGAAAAAGCAGGAAATGCAAGTAAAGAAATCTACAATCACTGTATAAGACTTCCAGTTTTAGACCCCAAATTTTTCAAAAAAGATTGCATCTTATAGATGGAGAAATATGGTAATTATTATTTACACTAAATATTTAGGGGGGGTAGTTAGGTGGCATAGTATTTAGAGCACCAACCTTGGAGTCAGGAAGACCTGAGTTCAAATATGGCCTCATATACTCAATAATTATCTAGCTGTGTGGTGTGACGTTGGGCAAGTCACTTAATCCCATTGCCTTGCAAAAAGAATCAAAAACAAAAAATGCAATAAAGATTCAAAGAAGAAACACAAATTTCATTATTTAAGAATATTTTCTAACTGAATTGGGGTAAGTGTTGTTTTGTGGGGTAAGTAAATGAATGAATATATTATGTGCTAAGCACTGGGTTAAGTGCTCAGGAACACCAATAGAAAAGAACTAGTCCTCACTCTCAAGGACCTCACATTCTAATAGAGGGAAATAATTTATATAGTTCAAAGTTCAGCCAAGAGCACAAAATACAGTAAGGTCCAATGACCTCCTGGAGAGGAACAGTAAAACATAATAATGTTTTATCCTTCATTTTTGAAGAAGACCACAACATTGGGGAGGTGATGCCATGAAAGCACAGGACTTGGATTTGAGTGAGGGGATGCTGTACTAAGTCATCAACCTCACTTTCTCCTCCAGAGTCATCTGGGTTCAATGGACAAATATGAAGGTCATGCAGGTAGTATTAGTTAAGTGTCTGAGACTAGATTCAAACTCCTGTCCTCCTGAGTACAAGGCCAGTGCTCTACACACTATACCACCTTCCTGCCATAAGACCCAGTGTTCTTAGGAATAAGCAGCAGATTGATGTTAAGGCACAGGGTCAGAAAAGAGCAGATAGCAATACCCAGGATTCTGGAGTATGCAATAGCAGGGCCATTTCTAATGCTTATATAAGAATGGCTTATCAGTGAAAAAATAGAGAAATTATCAATGAAACAGATTAGGCAAAGAAGAATCAAAAATCATAGAACTCAAAATAGATGACAATAACTTGATAAAGTAAAAAACAAATTATCTAGAAAAATAAAAACTGTTGGAGAAATTGGAAAGCAATATGGCAGAAATTAGGCTTAGGCTAGCATCTTCTATATGCTACAGTACCTTCTAAATAAACATATGAGCTTAATATTAAATTTTATAGTACTAAAAAATAAAGTAGAAATGTATTCTCACAGCTTTAAGTAGGAAATATATTCTTAATATAGGGACAATCACAAAAGATAAAATTTTGATTACATAAAATTAGAAAGCTTCTCCATAAACAAAATTAAGGCACTAAAGACAAGAAAAGAAGGGGTTCAAATGAGAAAAATAAATCATTGAGTCAAATTTCTCTGAAATTGCCATTCTCTAATAGATAAGTAGTCAAAGGATTTCAGGTCTCAAGAGAATTACAAATATTCACAATGACAGACAGAAATTCTCCAAATCACTAACAATAAAATAAATGAATCAAAGCATCCTGAGGTTTTACCTCACACTCTGAAAAGTAACAAAAATGACAAAGAAATAACAATAATTAATGTTGGAAGCACTATTTTGTATATGTCTTGTGTAGGACTATATTCTTAGAGAACAAAATGCAAGAAGAGTGTTCCTGCTGTGGTATGGGCTGAAATCATGCCATATTTCCCTTCTCAGTCCTTTAGGGGACTTTGTCCTATTCAAGGGATCCATATCCCCCATATTAGGGATTGTGGAAAACTGAAAATTTAAGAGGTTAATGGTACCAAAGAGAATATGGAAGTAGCAAGTAAAGAAGAATGACAATGAGGGTAACTGTACAGAGGGACTCCATCAAACTCTAGTACCAGAGTTATGTGGGAATTGTGAAAAAGGAGTGTCGGGATGGATTCTATCTTTTCCATTTCTTTTTTCCCTTAGTACATGTATATCAGTTTTCTAAATCTTATATATTTCTTTTAAAAGTTTATCTTTGGGGCAGCTAGGTGGCATAGTGGATAAAGCACCAGTCCTGGAGTCAGGAGTACCTGGGTTCAAATCCAGTCTCAGACAATAATTACCTAGCTGTGTGGCCTGGGGCAAGCCACTTAACCCCATTTGCCCTACAAAAACCTAAAAAACAAAATAAAATAAAATAAGTATTATAATAGATAACCATTGCATTGCTCAAATGTAGCAGAGATGTTCCTTAGGGAAGATGTAAAGGAGAATTCAAGAGTGGAAAAAAATTTCCCAGCTGGGTCCCAGAGAAGAAAGTAAGTCACTTTATTTGCATAATTCCCAATGATAAGTACTCTAAACATTATTGGGAGAATTGTATGACAGTACAACCATTTTGGAAAGCAATTTTGAATTATGCAAATAAAATGACTAAAATGCCTATATCCTTTGTTTCAAAGACTCCATTATTGGGTTTATACTCCAAAAAACAAAAAAAAAAAAACTCCATATACACCAAAAGATTTATAGCAGCACTTTTTTGTGATAGCAAAGAATTGGAATGCCCAAATGCCCAGCATTTGAGGAATGAACATAATGGAATATTATTGTGCTCTTAGAAATGATGATGTGTGTAATGAATACAGAGAAGCATTAAAGATCCATAGGAAATGATACAGAGTAAAGTAAGCAGTCAAGAAAACAATGTTCTCAGTAACTACAACAATGAAAAAAACAGTGACACCAAAGCTTAAAAGTAAATGGTGGTGCAGTGAATAGAGCACCAGCCCTGGAGTCAGGAGGACCTGAGTTCAAGTCCAGTCTCAGACACTTAATAATTGCTTAGCTGTGTGACCTTGAGCAAGTCACTTAACCCTACTGCCTTGTTAAAAAAAAAGTAAATGTACAAAATTAAAGATCAAGCATGACTCAAATGAAGAGGTGGAGAATACACTCTCATCCTACCCCTTTGTGGAGGTGGAAGATCCACAGGTATTATATATTATAGGTCTTAAGACTTTTTCCAGTGCACCAATCAGTTGCACTGACTTTCTTTTTCCTTTCTAAAAAATACTATTTGTTATTTGAGATGGCTATCTGGAAGGGGGTAGAGGAGGGATTCTTGGGATAACTATCATGATGAAAGAAACAGAAAGCATCAATAAAAACTTATTTTGAAAGAATAATGGCTTGTAAAAAGTAGTTTCAAAGCATTAGCATAGTACTCGTCTCTGTTTTCATTGTTCTTAATTTTTGATATGCAAGTGGATACTTTTTAAAGTATTTTGAAATCTATTCTCATAGTGAAGAAATACTCTCCTTATGATCTTCTTTACAGGGAGTCTGACATAATAGATAGCCAGCCTGCGGGGACAGATAACCAACTTTAGAAAAAAGACCTGGATTAAATGCCTGGTTTTGTAATGCACTGGCCATGTCACTTAACTATTCACTCACTGTCTTAGAAAAAGTTTCTAAGACTAAGTAGCATATCAATTTTAGATCTGCATTTATAGAGAAAGATTACTCTTTGGGACTCCCCTACATTGAATGGAATTAGAGTCAAATCAAAAAACAAAACAAAAAAGGGGCGGCTAGGTGGCACAGTGAATAGAGCACTGGCCTTGGAGTCAGGAGTACCTGGGTTCAAATCTGACCTCAGACACTTGATAATTACCTTGCTGTGTGGCCTTGGGCAAGCCACTTAACCCCATTTGCCTTGCAAAAACCTAAAAAAAATAAAAAGAATAATTCTGGAGTAGAAAAAACAGATTTGCCATTGTAGCATTTTGCCAGAAGTATGAGTTCTGATCATGAGCTCCATTTTCTACTTCCCATTCAATAAACTCCTTCTCACCTCCAGGCCCAAAGAAAATCCTCTATTAGGTGTTAAAGTCTTTCATAATCTGGTCACTTTCTACCTTTCCATTCTGATTTATTTTACTCACCCTCATATACTCTTATGCAATGACTTTGGTCTTTTTGCTCTTCCTTACACATGAAACTCCCTCTCAACTTCAAGAATTTTCACTGGAAACTATCCATGCTTAGAATGCTCTTCTTTCTCAATTCTACCTCCTGGTTTCCTTGACATTCTTCAAGGCCCATGTAAAATCCCACCTTCTACAGGAAACCTTCCATGATTCATTTTTATTCTAGTGCCTTCTCACTCTTGATTATTTCCAATTTTTCCTGTATATAATTGGTTTGTACAGAGTTATTGTTAGTTTACTATCTCTCCCATTAGACTGTAAGTATTTAGTCTTTTTGTTTTTATTTCTTAACTTTCTCTGTAACTCCAATGCTTAGTACAATTCCCAGTGGGAATATAGTATGTGCTTGGAATCAGATGGAAAGGGTTAGAGTCACTACTCTGCTACTTTCTATCTATGGAGCTTTGGATTAGCCATACAACATTCTTTGTCTCAGTTTCCTCATCTGCAAAATGAAGATTTTGGACTGATTGCTAAAGTTCATTCCAATTCAAGCCCTATGCTCCTAAATTCCAAGTAAGTGATACCTAACTGAATTACTTTCTACTTCACAAAATAATCACTATACAGCGTCTTGCAGTGAGCAAGGAAACAGTCATATCAAATACACATATACATGCATACACAGTTATACATCCACACATCTACAATCCACACATGTACACACATGCACAATAGGCATATACCTGTGTATAACCATATACACATGAAAGCACATGCACATGTGCATATATGCACACATGCACACAAAGCTAATGCAATAGAATCCTAAGGAAAAAAACTGTATAACCTTTTGCACAATTTCAGGGCATTGAAATGAAAAACAAATGGCTAGAAAAAAAATACTAACCATTATTCCCTATGCACACAAATAGAATCTTCTTTTGACTAATGCCCACAACTCTGTATAAACATCTCCATGTCCTAGTCAAAAGTCCATATTAAGCACATATCTAAAACCAAATTTATCATCTTTTCCCCCATCCAACTCAGTTCTGTACTTTGTATTCTGTCATTCCATTCATCATCTGCTGAAGCACAAAAGCTTGAAACTTTAGTTTATTCTTGATTCTTCCCTTCTTCACTTCTTCCCTGGTCTTTCCTTTCATTAGACACCAGGTTCCATCAATTCTTCCTCCATCATGTTTCTCACAGGGTTATGTTGATAAATGATTAACAAATAGCTCTTCAAAAATGTATGTTTGACATACTTTTTAATTTAATTTGCATTAAAATTTTCTTCATCACTTTCTTAAGTCTGGACAATGAACAAAAATAAATCAAGACTGTTTTGTAGCATTTACAGATTTCTAAGATGTAAATGATTACACTGAAATTTTAACCATAGGCTTCTAGGAGCCTTTCAAGCTGACCACAGCAAACTCCCTGCATCTATCTCTTCTATTTCTTATCACCATCCTAATCTGCTTACCAATCCTTATTCTTACACTACTGCAAAAGTTTTCTAACTTCCAACCTCTTCAACTTTATATGAATTGTAGGAAGAAGCAATAGTGATCAAACCATTATAATAGTTCGAACAAGAAATTATAAAAGCCTGAATTAGGGTGGTGGATATTGGAGACAAAAGATTAAGACAGATAGGATGTTGTTGGGGAGAAATCAGCAGGATTTGTTCATTACTTATCTATGGGAAGGATGGAGTGCTACAAAGGAAAAAAATAGTCAAATACATGTTTGCAAACAATTCAGGCTAATAGCCCTGATTGACCAGAAGGATGGTGATAACTTCAACAAAAATATGGAAGTATAGCAGATCTATAAATCTGGGGTAAAAGATAAAGTCAATGATAGTTATTGGAGGGAAAAATGATATAGTTAAAGCTACACAAGACTGGCAGTAAGTTTTGATCACAGATCTGAAATGTTTTACTTTTGCAATTATGGGCAAGTCTCTCTAAGCCTTGGTTTGCTCATATGTAAAATGGAATTTTGAGAAAAAACTATAAAACTTAACTCATTTTATAAATGTAATCATTTATCATTATCAAAACTGATATTTTTGTATTTCCTTCTAAACTTGCTCTTCCTTTTGTCTTCATTGTCTGTCAATGACATCACCATTCTCTCAGACTTTCATGTTTGAAAGTCTTGACTAATCCCTTTCATTCACCATTCATTGCCAATGGATTGCTAAGTCTTGATGATTTTACCTTTTCAATATTTCTCTATCCATTCACTCCTCTATTACAACTCACTACTTAGTTTATAAGTATCATATAACTAAAGCTAGAAGGCATCTCAGATCCCTTTATTTTACAACTAAGAAATTGAATCTAAGCAACTTGCCCAAAAGCCTACCAGTAATAATCATCCAAGTGGGATTCAAACCCAGTTCCTCTGACTCCAGAGTCAGTCCCTCTTTTCCCACTACACACTGCCTGCACTCCCATGCCGTGTTATTATTCAATCGTTTCTGTTGTGACCAACTCTTTGTGCCCCATTTGGAACTTTTTTTGGCAAAGACACTGGAGTAGTTTGACATTTCTTTCTATAGCTCATTTCATAGATGGGAAGCTGATCCAAACAGTGTTAAGTGACTTGCCCAGGGTCACACAGCTAGTGAGGGCAGATTTAAACTCAGGAAGATGAGTATTCTTGACTCTAAGCCCAGCACTCTATTTTGCCATAACTACACAAAATTCTAAAAGCAGAATGGACTAGAAATAAGCCATGGATTTGACATCAGAAGTCTGAAGTATGAGTTCTATTCCACCATTAATATGTGTAAGATCTTTAATAAATCAGTTAACTTCTTTGGGTCATAGTTTCCTCATCTGTAAATAAGGGAGTTGTACTAGAAATCTCTAAGGTGTCTTACAATTCTGATATACTGTGGCTCTACATCAAAGAAATTTCTTAGACTAAAGCATTATGCCAAAGGAAAGTATGATGGCAAGGAAACAACAAATTGAATGAGAAATCCTGACCAAAAGAAACATTAAAAAGTTCTTCTCAATTCAAAATTCTATACATTTAATGGCAGCATTATCCTTTCCATGAGGTGAATAAACAGCTAATGTACGATGTTAGATATCTCTCATAATTTTTTTTTAAATTACATGATATTAAGATCTCTTTTACAGGCAATAAGGAAAGGTTACAAAAGGTTTCTCTTTTTTCATAAAAAAGATATTGTCAACTCTGAGCTGTAGGCAAATTATAATACCAAGCCAAAATGAAATGAATTTCTCTATAGTGGAAAGAAAAGAGATGGAGAGAGTCATAAAAGCTGAAAGAGTCTTGTCTCCTTCAAACCCTCTGCTCCGCCATCTCTCCACCCAATCTATTTTTATTGGATGCAATTGAAAGAAATATAGTTGGCAAATAAAGTACCTACTAGAACATTCTGGCCTCCTTCATGATACTTCCATGTTATTGCTTTGACCTGTACCATGTAGCTCCATATTTAAGTGGTTAATGGGGTCCACTGGAATAGCCCTTATTGTGAATGAAATTGGAATGATCACACAGACACATGCGGCACTAACCCCAAACAGCTGACAATCACAGCCAATAGCATGTGCTCAGCAATCAGCAACATCTTTCCTACAGATGTAGGGGAAGCCAGCTGTGCCAATTATGCTGTAATGATGAGAAGAAGGATGCTAGCTGGGGAATTCTCATTTCATGTCTTGTTTGAGAAAGAACCCCTTAAAGGAGTGCAGTATGCCATATACAGATATATATATAATATATATATGTATATGTGTATATATATATATATATATATATATATATATATATATATAGAGAGAGAGAGAGAGAGAGAGAGAGAGAGAGAGAGAGAGAGAGCGGTATAGTGGCCTCCTGTCACTGTTTTTGGCCCATTTGAGGCTCCCTAGGACTATAGAGATCATTCATGTCTGTGATCTTAGATCAGAGTGGATGTAAATTGCTACATATGAAGTCCACAATTCTTGAATATTCACAACATCTTCATAGATCTGTTCAAGTCAATCCATTTACTAAGTGTTTACTGTGCCAGGTGCTAAGAGTGATGCCAAGTTTAAGTAAGACATAGATACTGCCCTCTATTAGTTGGTGGGATAGCTTGAGACAGTATAGTATGCAATAGAGTTAAAATCAGAAAGTTTTAGGATAAATTTCACTGTTAGCATTTCTAAGCAAGTCATTTAATCACCCCAAAACTTGTTTCCCACATCTGTAAAATGGAGATGATAAAATCCGCAGCTCAATTCTCAAGGGATTTTTTTGTTGTTGTTATCCTAGACCGATGATTTCATTGGCATAGGGAGATCTCACAGCAATTCATCTAATTCTTGGAGTCTTAGAGAGTTCCCTTCCCCAGGGTACTGAAAGTTTTAAATGACTTGTCCTGTTTAACAGTCAGAATATATCATAGATGGAATTTGAGCCCAAGCCTTCCTGCCTACAAGTCCAATATTTTATCCACTGTATGAAAGGATTATTAACAGGATCAAATTAGATAATGTATGATGAGCTTTACAAACAAAATGCCACATAAATGTCAGTAAATTTGTCACTTGGAATCAGAACATCCAGTGTCAAATCCTGGATCTATCTTGGCCTCAGTTTCTTTATAACAATGAATCAATAAATATTTATTAAGTACCTACTTGTACCAGTTACTGTGTGAAGTGCTGGGCATTGAACAAAATCAAAAGACAGTTCCTCTCCTCAAGGAACTTAAGATCTAATGTCAGGAGTGGGGAGAACGTGCAAACAAATATTTGCAAAGCAGGTTATATCTGATTTGATGGGAAATAATTAATAGAAGAAAGGCACTGGAATTAAGAGAGACTGGGGAAGTTTTCCTATAAAAGATCAGATTCTATATAAAATGACAGAAAAGATGACCATGAAGGCCTCTTCTGGGTCTAATTCTATAAGCATTTAATCCTATTACCTATAATCCAAAGTAATACGTAAGTGCATGGAGATAATCAAAAAAAAATGTTTTCTGAGTTCTGAAGGAGGGAAAAATTACTACTGATCAAGACACTCAGAAGAGGCCTCATGGAATTGGTAGCCCTTAAATTAAGTTTAAAAGAATGGATCTGAATTCATTGGGCAGAAAGAGAGAAGAAAGTATTCCAAGTTAAAAAAAAAAACTACATGGAGGTAGGAAAGTATGCCATATATATAGCGGCCTACTGTCACTATTTTTGACCCATTTGAGAATATCAAAGATGTGAAATCATCCAATTTAGCTGAGCCATTAGAGTCCATGGTGGGGGAATACCATGATATAAGAATGAAAAAGGAGTGTATGACAGATTAGAGTACCTTGAACTTGACTTGATAGAGGACATTTGAAAGGTTTTGAGCAGAAAAGCAGTATGTTTTGCTAACAAAACAGCTTCCAGGATATATGCCGGTGCTGGTGTTAACATAAATTCAGTCTAATCTACATCTATAGATCTGGGCCATGATAACTGATATTTAGAACCATGAAAACTCTAGAACCATATAGGATTTTCAGTCAATGTATATACATATGTATACATAATATATATTCACATACATAGGTAATAAAAGTGTATATACATATAACATGTAGATATTTCTGTGTCAAACATATGTTTATATGTGTGTATAGATGTTCAGTCATTTTTTTCAGTCTGACTCTTCATGACTCCATCTGGGGTTTTCTTGACAAAAATACTAGAGTAGTTTATCAATTCCTTTTCCAATTCATTTTACAGATAAGGAAACTGAGTAAATAGGATTAAGTGACTTGCCTAGGGTCACACAACTAGTAAGTAATGGAGATCAGATTTTTAACCCAGATCTTCATGACTCCAGAGCCATATCCACTGTGCCACCTAGCTGCTCCTCTGTGTGTAGACAGACAGATGATAAATAAGGAAAGAAGCAAGTGTTTATCAGGCTTCTATTATGAGTCTGGACCTGTGATAAATTCTTTACATATATTATCTCATTTGATCTTCACAACAACTTTTATTATCTGAGTCAGGCTAACAAGTGTCTGAGGTTGGATTTGAATTCAAGTCTTCCTGGTTCTCTAGGCCCACCCTCTATTCACTATATCACCTAGCAATGAGATGGTGAGATAATGAGATGGTGGTGATGGTGGTAGAAAAACAGAGAGAAAGAGAAACTTGTGATTTCATTGATGTAGAGAACCCCCAGCTGAGCAAACACTCTATACCAAGTTAATGAGATAAGGAAAATGAGTTAATAGATTTTAGAAATGCTTTGAACATGAGGCAAAATTAAAAGGAGATTCTTGTTAAAGTTCAATCAGAAAACACAGTTCATAAGACCCTCCCTTTCCCCATTCTCTGAGAGTTTACATCAACTCCAATTTTCTTTTCTGTATATAATTATGTTGTTTGTGTAGCATTAGGTTGGAACCCAGTGTTTGTTTATTGAATCCTCAGCTAAAGTTTTTGATGTAATTCTATAGAAGGATTCAAGCAATAATATAGAGTGGTCATCTGGACTTAAGAGATACGGTTCATTTAAAGCAAGCTGCCTAGTCCACAATGACTTCCAACTTCTACTTCTAGGAAAACATTTTATAGGCATATGACCCACTAGGAAGTCTTATGGAAAAAATACCTGAAATCTCACAGCTGTGTCAGAAATGTATATGTTTCAATTCTTTCCTAATGCTCTTTGGTGTTAGCTCATAAACCTTGTAGGTGTATATTGGACTTATTAAACTGAAGGATTCCTAAGCACTGGTTTGATCAAAGCATAGTGTTGACAAGCATTATATATTATGTGAACTTCCCTATGTCACTCTGCCAACTTACTTCCATCTTAATCCAAAACATGCCCAGCTATTCAAATATTCAGCCTCCCTGGAAGAGAGACTGTTAATCATGCCAACTCATGTGGTCTTTCTCTGATGTGGGCATATTTCCACTAGAGACTAAGAAAAGACCCCACAAATTCATTTTCATGTCTTCCTTTGAAATTTTCTCAGATCATATCTCTGAGAGATAGCTCAATGACCAGAAAGACCAGTATCTATCCAGTGATAGAAAGTGAAAGCAGGTAGAAAATTTTGCCTTTCAATATCCACTGACTTAACAGTTGTCAAATTCATCACTTGTTAAATAAAGGGAATTTTTACAATTCAACCAAAGCTGTTTCACTGAAGAAACCAGTGGGACCATTGCTTCATTCTAAAGAATCCACTCAATAGAATCTAGATCAAACTGAGTCTAGATACAAACACTAATTTCCAAATCAACATCTTTGTTAAAGGGTCCATAGAATGGACCAATATAAAATATTCATGCATTTTCAGGTCAATAAATTGGCATGTCAAGATAATTAGTAACTGTGTAGAAAAAAAAATGGTGGGCAGATGCCCAACAGGAAACCCTTCACATATTCTTTTCTTTTGCTGAGTTGGTAAGCTGGAATGTTTCTTAACAAGTTAATATATCAAAGAAGGGACAGATAAGAATTGAAATGTGATGGAAAGTAGCTAAGCGGGAAATAGGGAAACAAAGTTAAAACATGGTTAAGAATATGGGTTAAATAAGCTTAAGACATATGTTGGGGGTAGTAAAAAGACACCCAAGAAGAGACATAAAGGAAGATGCATGATGACAAGAGGTCTTTGGTCTGGTAGGCAGGCACCTAATTAAAAGAAATTCCTTATGATTAAATGAGATCATTAGAAGAAATGCAAGAGCAGAAGCTGAAATCTAGGAGATGTTCATAAAGGGAAAACAGGGAGCATCTCTCTTTTCTTAAGAGAAAAAAATGGAGTTTAAGAGATAAAGACAATACTATTTTTAGATCCATGTAACCATGGTTTCACCTCAGGTGAGATACTCTAGTTATGCCTCCTTTCTCATCATTATAAAATCTCTATGAGAATGAAAATAGTCAATTCTTTCCTAAGAAAACAGTCAGGATTAAAAATTTAAAAATAATTTTTATAGCAGACCACATTTTCACAGTCCCACAAGTGACAAGATAGATGTTCATCAATCTATATACCCTCTTCTCTTTTCGGACAGTCACTACTCTGATATAGGTCCTTTTCATCTTATGCTTGTACTATTGCTATAACTTTCTGGTTGGATTCCCTGCCTCAAACCTACTCTATCCCATCCTTTACTCAGCTATCAAAATAATCTTCTTAAAGAATGTATCTGACCATATCACCTCTACATTCAACAAATCCAATGGTTCCATAGTACCTCCAGGATGAAATATAAAATTCTGTATTCTGGCATTCAAAATTTTTCAAAACTTGTACCTACCTAATAGCTTTCCAGTCTTATGCCCATTTCTCCTTCTCCCAATTATCTTTGATCCAGTGACACCAGTCTTCTTACTCTTTCTCAAACATGATACTCCAGCACCACACTGCTGGTGTTTTTACTAGCCATGCCCCAAAACTAGAATGCTCTTCCTCTCATCTCTACCTCTTAATTTTCCTATTGTCCTTCAAAACCTAGTTAAAATCCCACCTTCTACATGAAGCCTTTTTTCAATAACCCTAGTACTTGAGAACAGGGACTGTCATTTGTCTTTCTTTGTATCCCTAGTAGTATCTGGCATATAGACACTTAATAAATACTATTTGATGATCATTGACTTAGCTTCACATCTTAGATAAATTTCTTAACCTTTCATGATTTTTGGTATGGTTCAAGTTCATGTTTCCAAATTCCATCTCCATTTTGAAAAATTCTGAAATTCCAGAACAATTTTGCTTCTCTATATATCAATATGTCATTGTTGTTATCATTCAGTCATTTCAGTCATGTCCTACTTTTTATAACCCCATTTTTTATTTTTTGGCAAAGGTAGTTGAGTGGGTTGCCATTTCCTTCTCCAGCCCATTTTACAGATAAGGAAAAAGAGTAAACAGGGTTAAGTGACTTGCCGAGGGTCACACTACTAGTAAGTATCTGAAGTCAGATTTGAACTCAGGAAGATGAATATTCCTGACTCCAGGTCCAGAACTCTATCCACTGAACTGCACAAGGCCTGGTGGAAGTTAAAAAAAAAAACCCTAAATTGTTTTTTTAGGGAGAGAACTTATAGATTGATAAGGATGCTCCGATGTTGGAGTTTCACCTAGACTTATAATTATAGAAGTTGATACACCTTGAATATTAAGAAATTCTTCATAAGTAAAAATTAACTTTTTCCAGTCTCTAGTAGTCCAATTTTTGCATTATCTTTTCCATGAAAAGCATTATTTTTTCTTTGTAACAATGGTCAAAATTTCTTTGTGTTATTCTAATTTTTTCAACTTAAACATATGTCATACTGTAGAGGAGTCAGTTAACAATTCCTTCAGCTTCCACATCCCTCAGAAGATCAGTTTGAGAGAGATAACATGAGATTTGTTGAACTATCTGAAAGTTTAAGTTAAAAAAAAGAATATTACTATACTTCAAAAAATCATTAAGGAAAATTGCCCCAAAGTTTTAAAGCTAGAAGTAAAAAGAATTTTTTTAAATCCATATATCACTGCCTAAAAGAAATCCCCAAGTGAAAATTCACAGAAACATAGCTAATACTTCTAGTTCAAGGAGAAAATAGAATAGGCAACTAAAAAGAAAATTTAAATATTGTGGAACTTCAATCAGTATAACTCAATGAAATACTGTCAGTTCTAAACCAAATGCTATAGCTTTCAAATTTTTAAAGGAAGAGGTACACGAATTATAGCTGGAAATAGACAACAAAACAAAAATACTAGAATACTTTTACCTCCATCCTTTCAGAACTAGATAAATCTAATCAAAATAAATAAGAAAGCTATCTAGGAAAATTAATAGATTCTTAGAAAAGTTAGATATAATAGACATGGAAAGAAATGAAAGGGAATAGAAAGAATTATGCCTTTTCTCAGTGATGCATAACACCTATAAAAAACTGACCATATATTAGCTCTTAAAACTTTGTAAAATTCATAAAATCACAAATATTAAATTCATCATTTTTCAGATTATGATGCAATAAAAATTATATTTAATAAAGAACTATGGAAATACAGAATAAAAGTTCATCAGAGACTAAATAACTTAATCTTAAAGAATGAGCAAATTTAAAAAGTCATAGAAATAGTAAATGATTTTATTCAGAATGATAATGAGACAGCATATCAAAATTTGTGGATATTACAAAAGCAGTAATCAGAGGAAAATTTATATCTCTAAAAACTCATGTCAATTCTATAGAGATATAGAAGATCAATGAATGCTAGGTGGCACAGTAGGTAGAGCACCGGCCCTGCAGTCAGGAGTACCTGAATTCAAATCCAGCCTCAGACACTTAATAATTACCTAGCTATGTGGCCTTGGGCAAGTCACTTAACCCCATTTGCCTTGCAAAAAATCTTAAAAACACAAAAAAGAAAAAAGAAAAAGAAAAAATTAGTAAAAGAATAAATTAAAAATTTCCAATTTAGCACCAAAATTGGAAATCCTAAAACTTAAAGGAGAGACTAGTAAAATTGAATGTAAGAAAACCATTGAATTAATAAATAAAACTGGGAATTAGTTTTAGGAATAAAAACAAGTAAAATAGGTAAACCATTAGTTAATATGATTTTTTTTCAGATTTTTTTTTCAAGGCAATGGGGTTAAGTGTCTTGCCCAAGGCCACACAGCTAGTTAATTATTAAGTGTTGCCACCTAGCCACCCCCAGTTAATATGATTTTCAAAAGAGAGAATAAAACCTGAACATTAGTATAAAAAATGAAAAGGATAACTACCCCATTAATGAAAATAAAATTAAAACAATTATTAGAAGTTATTTTGCCCAATAATATGCCAATGAATTTAACAATTTAAGTTGAATGGAAAAATAATTTCAAAATCAAAAATTTCCCATATTAACAGAAGAGGAAATAAAATGTCTAATTAGGTCTATTTTAATCAAAGATATTGAACAGACCATAAACTTCCTAAGGAAAAAAAAAAGCATCAGAAACATATGTTACTTTTTCCGAACATTTAAAGATCAACTAATTCTAATATCAAATAAATTATTTGGAATGATAGACAAAGGAGTCCTAGGCTAATTTTCTGTGAATGAATGAATAAATGAAACAATATGGCACCAATACCTCAACCAGGAAAAGTAAAAACAAAGTAATAAAATTTGTAGAACAATTTCACTAATGAATAAGAATGCAAAAATCCTAAATAAAAATTCTAGTTAGGTGACTGCAATAACATATCACAAAAATTATTCATTGTAACCAAGTGGGATTTATATCAGGAATGCAAAATAAGGAACACAACATAATTGTTTATATTAACAACAAAAGTAACAAATATTGCCTGATTATACCAATAACTGCAGAAACATAGGTCTAAATGGATTTTCCATTCCATAAGAATGCCTATTATCACCAATAGTGTTCAATATTATACTAGAAATGCTTGCAATAGCAGCAAAAAAAAGGGAAAAGGGAAGAATCAGAATGGGCCATGTAGAAGTAAGATATCACTTTTTTAAAATGATATGGTGATATACTTGGAAAATCCTAGAGACTCAACTAAAAAAGCTAGTTGAAACAGTGAACAATTTTAGCAAAGTAGCAAGATGCAAAATAAACTTACATAAATCATTAGCATTTTTATATATCATCAACAAAGTCCTACAAGAGGTAATAAAATATAGTTCATTTAAAATAATTATAGAGGGGGTAGCTAGGTGGCACAGTGGATAGAGCACCGACCCTGGAGTCAGGAGTACCTGAGTTCAAATCCAGACTCAGACACTTAATAATTAGGGCAAGCCACTTAATCCCATTTAAAACCTAAAAATAACTAAAAAATAAAATAATTAGAGACAATACGAACTACCTGGGAGTAAACCTGCCAAGACAAACCTAACTATATTAGCATAATTATAAAAGATTAATTGTTCATGAGTAGCTAGAGTCAATATAATAGAAAAATAATTATTCTGCCTAAATTAATCTACTTATTCCATGCCATCCCAATTAGATTCCTAAAAAAATTTTATTGAACTAGAAAAAATTCAAACATAATTCATTTGGAAGAACAAAATATCAAAGTAATTAATGGAAAAATGTAAAGGAGTAGTACTAGATGTTAAAGTAGTAAGATGCAATTATCAAAACTGTCTAATGCTGACTGAAAAACAATAGAATCATATGCCAGAGGAATCGAATAGAATACCAGCAGCAAATCATTATAGTAATTTTTTTGTTTGAGAAATGCAAAGATTTAAATTTGGGGGATAAGAATTCACTAGTTGAAAATTATTGGGGAAACTGGAAAGCAGCCTGACGGAAACTTAGATATAGATTGATATCTTATAACATTTACTAAGATAAGGCAAATTGGATACATTACCTAGACATAAGAGAGATATCAAAAGTAAATTAGAAGAACATAGAATATATTACTTATTATACTAATGGAAAGAGAAGACTTTATGAATAAGTAAGAGATATAATGTATTGTGAGATATAAAATGGATAGTTTTATTAATTTTAAATTTAAAATGTTTCATACAAATAAAATTAATGTAACAAAATTAGAAGAAGGCAGACCATTGGAAAAGAACTTTTATAGACAGTTTCTCAAATAAAGGTCTTTTATCTCAAACATATAGAGAACTTTTTCAATAAATGGTCAAAAGACACAAAGTTTTGTAATGAAGAAATCAAGACTAGATATAGTCTGATAAAATGCTCTAAATAGCTATTGGTAATAGAATTGCAAATTAAAACAATTCTGAGATATTATCTCACACATATCAGGTTGGCTAAAATGATAGGAGAAAATAACAAATGCTGGAGGGGATGTGGAAAAATTAGGACACTAATACAATGTTGAAAGAAATGTAAACCATTTTGGAGAGAAATCTGGAATTATACCCAAAGAGTTATAAAAATGTGTATATATCCATTGACCCAGCAATAACATTATTAATTCTTTTTTCCATGATCAAGAAAAAATGAAAAGATCCTATATGTTCTAAAATATTTATACCAACTCCCTTTGTAGTGTAGAAGAACTAGAAATTGAGAGGATGCCCATCAGTTGAGTAATGGCTAAACAAGTTATGATTCTATGACTGTAAGAGAATATTTTGCTGTAAGAAATGAAAACCTGACAGATTTTTAGAAAAACTTGAAAAGACTAACATGAAATAATTAAATGTAAAGTGAGAAGAACCAAGAGAATGGTGTATATAGCAATATTACTTGAAGAATAATTATGCACAACTAAATTATTCTGAGTGCTATAAATACTGAAATCAACTATAAAGAATCTATGAAAGGAAAATGTTATTTATTTCCAAAGAAAAAAACTGTACTTTGAATAGTGTCTTTTGAAGGGGGAGTCAGGTTGCAATGATTGCCAGAAGATGGAAAGGAAGGGGTTTAAAATGAAAGGAAATTTGTTAATTATTAAGCAGTGGGGCATACTTAAAGGGGAAGATAGCTCTATCATGGGACACTGAGGGGAGCAAGGTTAAGTTAAATGGGAATATTGGACAACTAAGGTTAAAATGAGAAGTTTGCTCTTCAGCAGTTGAGAATTTAGTAATCCTATGATAAAGAGAATAAAGAATCATTGAAAGAAATCAGAGAAGTATCTTTGGATGGAAGGAATTTTGTGGATGAAAGCAGGTAATTAGATCTCTGCATGGTCCTCTAGTCCCTCTGTGAAGTGTTTTCTGCTTTCATGTTCTCTTTGTAACCCTCTCTGTTTACATGGAGCATCCGATTGGTAGTGTCATCTCAAAGCCCATCTCCTCGTTTCAATAAGATAGCATTGTCACTATATCCATGGCAGAATTATTATGAGGAAAGTATGCTGCAAAGCTTAAATTGAAATATCAATGAGAATTCTTAATATTTCTAGAAGTACTCTGATAGTAGTGATGTGTATTAACAGTCCTTGTATACTTAGAGCTACTTAGATCAGAGAGCAGGAACTCTGATCCTTGGATGACCAGTGTTTATAAAATGGAAATATAAGAATCAGTCCACTTCCTTCTGCTCTTTCCCCAGATTCCCTTGACCAGCTTCCTTTCTGGAATGCATGAATAAAAAGAAAAGTGTCTCCTCTCTCTCTCTCTCCACTCCAATTTCTGTTAAATTGAAAATTCATAATAAATGGAGATGTTAATGGAAGACCATTTGCAAAAGCAGAGAACTAGATATTCTAACATTTTAATTCCTAGTTCAAGTCACCGTTCATAAGATGAATAAGTGAATTGGGAGGAAGCAATAGTGGAAAGAGAAAGCAGTAGAAAATAAGGGCAGCCAAGAGGGTGGATAGAAACAATAGAAAAAGAAGGAGACTGCTTTTCGTAGACATAGGATTATTGTTTATTTTTTTTGAAATTTCAAATGTGTTTTTATTTGCTGAAGCTTAAGATGCCTTTAATGATAGTAAAACATCTTACTTAATAGTGTAAAAATCAAAAAGACTGTTTCTTCAATCATTTCCTTTCTCTTCTGTACCATTCTTTCTTTTCATTTTCAATTTTCTTTTATTGTCACATCTGTGTTCATTTCCTTCCACCTTCACACCCCTCCCCCATCCCCAAATTCCTATTACAAACATGTATAGTCAAGCAAAAGTAAATTCCTGCACTGGTCATGTCATTCAGGTAGTTCAACATTCTCATATTATCTTTCCTCAATCAGTTTTCAAATCAGTTATTTTTCTAATGAGATATTTCACATTCTCTTTTATTTTGATTTTGATTTATTTCTTGATGTTTTATGATATCACAAAGTCATAAGCTTCCCCTTACCTGATTCTAAATTTTAAGGAGTAATTTTCTTCTGTAGGTTTTTGGATCTTTTTTTTTTCAAATAAATGATTCTTTTCATCATTTACTTGATTTCCTTGCTTTATTCTTATTTTTCTAATTTTTCCCCAACCTCTTTTACTCTATTTATATAATTTTTAAGTTCGTCCAAGAACTCTTTTAAGGTTTGTGACCATTTTAAAACATTTTGCTCCAAAGTTTTACAAGAAATTGCCTTCTTCTGGGTTTGAACTTAGGTCTTTATCACCAAAGTAGTTATCTATGGTTTGGTTCTTTCTCTGCTTTTACTCATTTTAGCTATTTCTTGATGTTAACTCTATGTTAGAGTCAGACTCTGTGGTCTGGGGAATAATGTCTCAGACATCAGATGTTATATGCTATGGTTTTCTGAGCTCTGGCAGGGGGTCTTTCCTTCTTGGTTCTTTTCATGTTCTATAATCCAAGATCAGGTGGGGTCACTGTTCCCAGGGTTTGCTGTTGGTTGACTCAAAGATATCTGCCCCTGGTAACTGAACTTCAATTTGACCAGACTATCATTCTAGGAGGTCAGATTGTTCTTAAAGTCCTCCCAAGCTGTCCTAGGCTGAACAACTGTTTTACTTTGATTTTTAATTAGTTCTGCCACTCTAAGATCTATTAAAAAGCATAGCTTTTAGCTTTTTGTAAGTAATTTGAAAGACTCAGGTTGTCTTGCCTTAGTTTGCCATTTTCTCACAACTTTTTCAATCTCTTCTCTCTTGAAACTTCCTTAGCACCCCCTCTCACCATCAGTTGAGGAGCTCACTTCATAATTTATCAAGGAAATTTAAGCCTTTTGCTGCATACCACTTCTTCCCTCACCCTCTTCTTCTCATATACCCCCTACTATCTTCTTCTTTGTTGTAATCTGATTAAGAGACTTCTTGACAAGCCCAACCTTACTCTATATGTTCCCTTGATCCCTTCCCTTCCTATCTTCTACCATAGTTCCCATATTTCCATCTCTCTTTTTTCTTTCTCTTTCTCACTCAATCTCTCTGTCTTTCTCTATCTCTGTCTCTCTCTGTCTCACTAGTTGTCTCCCTCTGGCTTTCTCATCCTTCTTCTCCTCCTCCTCTCATTTTCAATACCTTTTTTGTAGAATTTTCAGCTAAATTCCTTGAAAAAATCTACCATTTATAAATGATGCCTCTCTCTCTCTCTCTCTCTCTCTCTCTCTCTCTCTCTCTCTCTCTCTCTCTCTCTCTGCCTCTTTCTGCCTCTAATATTTTGCAGTCTAATTTCTGATCTCATCATTTAATTGAAGCTTTGAAACTGTTCTACCAAAAATTACAATTATCTCTAGATTGTTGAATTGAATTACCTTTTTCTCATTCCTCCTGCTTCTTGGCCTCTCTATAGTATTCACCATTTTTGACGACATCTCCTTCTAGATATTCTCTTTCCTTTATGATTGGATAACAGATAGACCACGTTCTAGGTAATATTTTTTTAAAATTCTGATAGTTTTTATCCAGTTTAAGATTTTGAAACATTTGAAGTAAGAAGCAATATGATTTCATGTGATTTCAATATTTCAAGGCAAGGTGGAAGGAGAGAATTTTCCTCCTGTATCATGGTGATGTCTCACAGCAGAACTACATCGAGCAGTGTGCAGTTTGGAAAGCTGGGCAATAAAAAAGGAAGGTGAATAGAAATATGTTCCTCTGACATAAACTCAGAAATGCACCATTCAAACCAAGAAGCAGCTTTAAGGAGCAAGAACTTTGGCAGTAGAAAATGGAAATAACTAGACATTTAAGAGCCTTGGTCATTGGGAGTCAAACCACAGAAAGGAACAGTCCTGGGCATTCCAAATGAGCAATCTACTCTACATGGATGCTTGTGAATAATCCATAAAAAAAAAAGAGAAAAGATGTTGGCATTCTAGAGCATCAGTTGAACAGTTACACCCTAAATTTATGTCCTTTACTTCCATCGATGTGTGTGTATTTATAGGAGAGTAAATCCCTGGCTTATAAGGAAAAACATGTAATTATTTTGTTTATTTTTTTTTTACTAAATCATCCTACTAAATGCCTTGAGATAAATGTGTCTGTTGTTAAAGGAAAGCTTAGGAAAAGGAGCTATGAGTTATCCTTCTAAAAAAATAATAAAATAGCATGTGAAACCTATAAAAGAATAATCACCTTTCCCCAACCCAAACTGCAAACACATGAATATTGAGCCAAGGATGTAGCAGAGTTAGTACCCAAAAGCACCCTGGTTGATTTTCTTGGGACGGCAAAACTTCATCCAAAGAGAAATCACTGGATAAGGGGGATTTGTTTCCCTCTCTTGACCAGCTGGTTAAGATAATCAAAGAAAGTAAAGCATAAAAAGGGGAGTAGCATATTAATAGAATAATGAAGTAAAAATACATTTCATCACTTTGTCATTGCTCAGTCACTGAACCTATTAGGGGTTTTCTTGGCAAAGATACTGGATTGGTTTGTGATTTCTTTCATCACTTTACAATGTGTAAAAAAAATTATTTGAATTAGAAAGGGAGCTTGTCATTGGACAAGAAAAGATTAGCAACACATTGTTTGACTCTTAAAAGCTAAATTTGCCAGTCCTAAGTCAAAGAGTTTTAGGCTTTCAAGACAGAAAAGAGTTTTGTAGAATGGGAATCATCTACCAAAGGGCAGCAAGGGGAGAAAGGACACACTATACTCCCACATATCAACAATGACATCTTGCAGCAGACCTTCTAGTTCATTAGAAGATATCAAAGATATCAAGAAACCCCAATGCTTTGAGGTTGGGATTAGCAACACTGTATATAGTATACTTGGAATTTGTGCCCCTCAGTACCCAATCTACAAACAGAAGTGCCATTTTGGGTGAAGAGGGGAGAAGATCTTGGAGAAAGCATACACACACACACACACACACACACACATACACACACACACACACACACACACACATATATATATATATGAAATCCAAGACATTTTTCTTTTTGTGAGAAGAGACACAGTGGCTGCATGAAACCAGAGTCTTGAGCTGAGGTTAAAGTAAATTAAGAATTCCAAGAGGAATCCATGAGGAAAGAATATATTCCAGGGTTGAGGAAAAGCCTATGCAAAGATATAGAAATGGATAGATAATGACTGGCATCTGTGAGGAATAAGAGGAAAACCAATGGTGGAGCCAAGATGGTGGCAGAAGAGCCTCTCCTAGGTACTCTCTCCAAAATATTTCAAAAATTGTAAAATTATGACTCTAAATTTTCTAGAGACAGAACCCACAGAAAGACCAACAAGGCAATTCTCCAGCCCAAGGTAGCCTGGAAAGTAGTGGTAAAATTCTGTTCCATGGGGTTAGAGGGGTGGCCCCACCAGAGTGAAGAAACTTCAGCCTCCTGGGAACAGCCCCAGGGTGCCTGGGAGTCATGGCTCCCTGCAGCAAAACCAGTTTCCTGACCTGTACCCCAGGGGGCACAAAACACAACTTGGAAGATCAGCAGGGAGACCTCTGCCAGAGCAAATGGCAAAGCCCAGGCCCTGACACTCAGCCTGCCCAGATCTAGGAAACAGAAGCAGGCTCATGGATCCAGAAAGCAGGAGCCTCTAGGCAGCTGTGCCCTGAGTGCATAGCCAAACAAAGGTAAAGGAGTGGAGGAAGACTTCCGAGGTCTGTCCTCTGTCCCTGGAACAGGACTCTAGGGCTCTAACCACATTTGGATCTTGATCACAGTCTAGGCCCCCCCCATAGAACAAGGACCCCCCCCCCCAGCCCCATGGCAGAAGAGTGAACTTTCGGTCATTCACAGACCAGGACACTGGTCCTTGTTGGGGGGTCCCAATAAAACTCAAAAGTTCAGAAAGCACCCCAAAACCAGTCACAGACTGGGGAAATGAGTAAACAGAAAAAAAAGGAACCTGACCATTGACAAATATGATCCCAAGGAGGATCAAAATACTCAGTCTGAAGCTTCTGCATCTAAAGACTCCAAGAAAAATATAAGTTGGGCTCAGGCTATGACAAAGCTCAAAAAAGATTTTAAAAATCAAGTAAGGGAGATAGAAGAAAAATTGGGAAAAGAAATGAGAGAGATGCAGGAAAAATATGAAAAAAAGTCAGCAACTTAGTCAAGGAGATCCAAAAAAATGCTGAAGAAAATAACATGTTAAAAGCCAGCTTGGGTCAAATGGATAAAATAGTTCAAAAGTTATTGAGGATAAGAATGCTTTAAAAAGCAGAATTGGCCAGATGGAAAATGAGAAAAGAAAGCTCTCTGAGGAAAACAAATCCTGCAGATGTACAATGTAGCTAAAGGAAGCTGATGACTTTGTGAGAAATCAAGATACAATAGTTCAACACCAAAAGAATGAAAAATTAGAAGAAAATGTGAAACATCTCATTGAAAAAAACAACTGATATGGAAAACAGATTCAGGAAAGATAATTTTTAAATTATTGGGCTACCTGAAAGTCATGATAGGGAAAAAAAATCCTGGACTTCATTTTTAAAGAATTCCTACAGGAAAACTGCCCTGATATTCTAGAAGCATAGGGCAAAATAGAAATGGAGAGAATCTACTGATCTCCCCAGGAAAGAGATCCAAAAAAATCAACCCCCAGGAATATTATAGCCAAGTTCCAGAACTCCCAAGTCAAAGAGAAAATATTACAAGCAGCCAGAAGGACACAATTCAAATATCGTGGAGCTGCAGTCAGGATCATACAGGACTTAGCAGCAACTTAAGGGCTCATAGGGTTTGGAATATAAATGTCCAGAAGGCAAAAGAGCTTCGAATGCAATCGAGAATCAACTACGCAGAAAAACTAAACATTCTCCTCCAGGGGAAAAGATAGACTTTCAACGAAACAGAGGGATTTCAAATGTTCCTGTTAAAACAACCAGAGCTAAACAGAAAATCTGACCTTCAAGTACAGGACTCAGGTAAAGAAGCATAGAGAGTGGAATAGAAGAGTAAATTATGAGGGATTTAATTATGATGAACTGCATGTATTCATGCATAGCAATTGATACTGGGGGGGTGGAGCCAAGATGGCGACAAGAGAGGAACATCTCTTAGGCACTCTCTCACATAACTTATAAACTAAGGACTCTAACTAAATTTTCAAGAGACAGAACCCACAGAGATACCCAGTGAGGCAGTTCTCCTACTCAAGGTAACCTGGAAAAGAGCAGAAAGGCTCTATTCCCAGGGTTGGATGGGCAGCCCGCCAGAGGGGTGGCCCACCAGAGCGAAAGAACTTCAGCCTGCCGGAGGCAGCCCCAGGTGCTGGGAGCCTCAGCTAACAGCAGCGGGGGAGTTTCCTGACCTACGCCCTGGGGAGCACCAGGCAAAAATTGGGGAAACAGTGGGGGAACCTCTGCCAGAGAGAGCACGTGAAGCCCAGCCCTCAGGGCACACAGTGAACAACGTGGTCTTGGCAGCCCAGATCCAGGAAACAGAAGCAGGCAGAGCTGGTAAGCAGGAGCCCCCAGGGCATGAGCCCATTGGACCTAGGGAGGGGAGTGAAGAGAGAGACTACCGAGCTCTGTCCTCTGCCCCTGGAACAGGACGCTGGGGTTATGACCACATTCAGATCCTGATCGCAGTCTAGACCCCCCCATAGAACAGCAGGGCCCCCCACCTCAGCCCCATGGCAGAGGGGGGTGCTTATGGTCATTCACAGACCAAGAGGGAAGACACACACTGAGATCCTTGTGGGAGTGTCCCAAAAGTTCAGGAAGCACCGCAAAAGCAGGCTTAGGCTGGTAAAATGAGCAAGCAGAGAAACAAGAGGAACATCATTGAGAAATATTTTGCCTGTGAGCCCAAGAAGGAACAAAACACTCAGTCTGAAGATGAGGAAGCACAAGCTCCTGCATCTAAAGACTCCAAGACAAACATAAATTGGGCTCAGGCTATGACAGAGCTCAAAAAAGACTTTCAAAATCAAATGAGGGAGACAGAAGAAAAACTGGGAAAAGAAATGAGAATGGTGCAAGAAAAACATGAAAATGAAGTCAGCAGCTTAGTCAAGGAAATCCAAAAATGCTGAAGAAAATAGCATGCTAAAAACCAGCTTAGGTCAAATGGATAAAACAGTTCAAAAAGTTATTGAGTAGGGCGGCTAGGTGGCGTAGTGGATAAAGCACCGGCCTTGGAGTCAGGAGTACCTGGGTTCAAATCTGGTCTCAGACACTTAATAATTACCTAGCTGTGTGGCCTTGGGCAAGCCACTTAACCCCATTTGACTTGCAAAAAAAAAAAAGTCCTTGAGGAGAAGAATGCTTTAAAAAGCAAAATTGGCCAGATGGAAAAAGAGATAAGAAAGCTCTCTGAGGAAAACAAATCCTTCAGACAAAGAATAGAAAGAAATCAGGAATCAATACTTCAAAACCAAAAGAATGAAAAATTAGAAGAAAATGTGAAACATCTCATTGAAAAAACAACTGATATGGAAAACAGATTTAGGAAAGATAATCTAAAAATTATTGGAATACCTGAAAAGTCATGATCAGGAAATGAGCCTTGACATCATTTTCAAAGAATTACTACAGGAAAATTGCCCTGATATCCTAGAAGCAGAGGGCAAAATAGAAATGGAGAGAATCCACTGATCTCCCAGAGAAAGAGATCCCAAAAAATCAACCCCCAGGAATATTATAGCCAAGTTCCAGAATTCCCCAGTCAAAGAGAAAATATTACAAGAAGCCAGAAGGATACAATTCAAATACCATGGAGCTGCAATCAGGATCTCACAGGACTTAGCAGCAACTACATTAAAAGCTCATAGGGCTTGGAATATAATATACCAGAAGGCAAAAGAGCTTAGAATGCAACTGAGAATCAACTACCCAGAAAAAAATAAATGTCCTCTTCCAGGGAAAAAGATGGACTTTCAATGAACCAGAGGAATTTCAAATGTTGCTGTTGGAATGGCCAGAGCTGAACAGAAGGTTTGATCTTCAAATACAGGACTCAGGTGAAGCATAGAGAGTGGAGGAGAAGGGGAAAATATGAGGGATGTAATGATTATGAACTGCATGTATTCCTGTATAGAAAAATAACACTGATAATACTCATATGAACCTTCTCAATTAACAGAGCAAGTAGAAGGAGCTTTTATAGATGAAGCACAGAAGAAAACTGAATTTGAAGATATATTGTGGTATAAAAATGGAGTTAATAGATAAAAGGGAATGTAATGGGAGAAAGAAAAAGGAGAGGAGGAATAGGCTAAGATATTTCATATAATAAGATTTTTCTTTATTACAATGAGCTATTGCAATGATATGGAAGGGGGAAGGCAAGGGGGAATGAAGGAATCTTCACTCTCATCAGAGGTAGCTAGGAGAGGAAATGGGGTATAGACATCTGGAGTAAGAAGGAGAGAAGGGGGACAGGGGGGTAGGGGGTAATGTGAATGAAGGAGGAGAGGGTGGACCATGGGGGGATAATGGTAAGATATAACACATTTTCTTTTTTACTTCTTGCAAGGGCCTGGGATTGGATGGCCTGTCCAGGACCATAGGGCCAGGTGGATGCTGGGCCTAAGGGGTGGTATGGGGGCTCGGAGCCTCTTGGCCCCAGGGCCAAGGATCTGTCTACTGCATTGCTCAGCTACCCTACAGCAGAGTCAGAGTGAAAGGAGAGAGAAAATATAGTACATGGTAGTGGAGAAATACCAAAGGAGGGAGTTGCGATCAGCAATGGCAATGGTGGAAAAATGTGGAAGTAACTTCTGTGATGGACTTATCATAAAGAATGTGATCAGAGTTGGTGGTGTTGGAACAGAGACTGAAGCACATTTTTTATTATTATTAGTTTGGAGGGGGTGCAGGGCAAATGGGGTTGGGTAGCCTGCCTAGGGCCGCATAGCAAGGTGACCATTGGGTGTCTGAGGCCAGATTTGGACCCAGGTGCTCCAGGCTCAAGGGCCAGTGCTCTGTCCACCACCCAACTTCCCCTACTATTATTACTATTTTATTTTATTTTGGGTCTTTTTTTTTCCTTTTTTTTTTTTTTGGTTTTTGCAGGGCAGTGGGGTTGGGGTGGCTTGCATGTCACACAGCTGCATGATTGTTGGGTGTACAGGGCTGGATATGGGCTCGGGTGCTCCTGGCTCCAGGGCTGGTGCTCCGTCCACTGCACCACCTGGCCATACCTACAATTATTACTATTATTTTTTAATTTTAATGTTTTTCTCCCCTTTACTGTAGTGCTCCAGCAAGTCTATATTTTTTGGGAGAGGGGGTATTTTGTTTATTCTTAAACAAGAATATTTTATTAATGTATAAAAAAATTATTTGTACAAAATGAGAATAAATAAATATTAAATTATAAAAAAACAAAAACAAAAAAATGATACTGATAATATTCATATGAACCTTCACATTTAATAGAGCAGGTAGAAGGAGCTTTTATAAATGAAGCATAGGAGAGAGCTGAATTTGAAGATATAATATATTGTAAAAATGGAGTCAATGGCTAAAAGGGAAATGTATGGGGAATAAGAGAAAGGAGAGGTGGAATAGGCTAAGATATTTCATATAAAAGATTTTTTTTGCAATGATATGGAAGGGGGGAGGCTAGGTGGAATGAGGGAACCTTCACTCTCATCAGAAATGGCTCAGAGAGGAAACAGCATACTCAATAGGGTATAGACATCTAGAGTAAAAAGGAGAGAAGAGGGACGGGGGAAGGGGGGGATAAGGATGGTAGAGGAGAGGGTAGATCATAGGAGAGAATAGACATATATAACACATTTTCTTTTTTACTTTTTGCAAGGTGCTAGGATTGGGTGGCCTGTGTGGGACCACAAGCCTGGGTGGTTGCTGGGTCTCTAGGATGATATGTGGGCTTGGGGCCTCTTGGCCCCAAGGCTGGTGCTCTGTCTGTTGCACCACTCAGCTACCATACAGCACATTTTAGAAGAGGGACAGAGTGAAAGGAGAGAGAAAATAGATGGTAGTGGGGAGGAATGGATGGAGGAAATTACAATCAGCAACAGCAACTGGGAAAATATGGAAGTAACTTCTGTGATGGACTTATGATAAAAGAATGTAATCCACCCAAGGCAGAGCTGATGGTAGCAGAACACAGACTGAAACATTTTTTTCCTCTTTCTTTTGACTTTATTTCTCATAAGGTTCTATATTTTGGGGGGAGATGGGGTATTGTTTACTCTTAAACAAGAATATTTTAGTAATGTATAAATAAAGTCATATTAACCAAAAAAGAAGAGGAAGACCAATGTAGATAAGGGGCATCTAAGTGGCACAGTGGACAAAGTTCTGGGCCTTAAGTCAGGAAGACTCATCATTTTTAATTCAAATGTGGCCTCAGATTTATTAGCTGTGTGACCCTTCCTCATCTGTAAAATGAAATGGAGAAGGGAATAGCAAAGCACTTCAGTAACTACAGAGAAAGCCCCATGGTCATGAAAAGTCAGCAATGACTAGTTAAACCAAAGAATGCATTTTTTCCTTATCCCACATTGCTGGGGTGATCAGTAGTAGTCCTAAAGGTCAACAGATAAAGATGAAAAATATATTTTTGTGACTGAGAAAATAAAACTAAATCTTCTAAATGCTACTGATGTGTGCATTTGCAAAAGGAAATGAGTAAGGAAGAGTTTCGTAAATAGAAGCTCTGGCTACCTCCAAAATTCTGGGGACAGATCATTTAAATGGGAAATAAAGAGGAATTTCGTTTCGGCTGAAATGGAAACAGAAAATAAATGTTGAGACAAAATACAATATCTTTGGAAATAAAATGTTATGCTATAATGTTAGGCTATGAGCTCCATGAGGGCAGGGCTGGTATTTTAGAATCCCTGAATTTTTTCAAGACTCATCTCAGCCATCAACTTTTGCAAAAGGTCTTCCCCTCTAAGGTTACACTGAATCTACTTCATGTGTATCTTATATATACATATTAGAGTACCTATTCTTTTATATTTAGAATGTAAGTTCCTCGAGTGCAGAGATTGCTTTTGTTGCTTCTTTGTATCCCCAGAACTTAGTACAGTACCTAATAATAAATGTTTTATTGATAGAACAAATGAATTTTGGGGATCAAACCAAGAAAAAGCAACAGTTTACCTACCCTGCCCCTACCTCTGGAAAAGGTAACACTGTACCTTTCAAGAACATGTATGAATGACTATCACAACTAGTTCTTCTAATGGGCAGGGAGGAGATTTAGTATTTAATAACCTTGTCAAACAAAAAGCTAAAGCCAGTCAAACACAGAAAACCTTTCAGCCTGTTCTGAGCTGTACATATCAAAATGGAAAATATCAGAAGTTGATGTTTTGGCAACTGGATGTATTTAACATAGGACAGGTTCCTCAACGGGATAAACTCTGGCGAATGTAATTGACCACATTTCAACCTAAAGAAAAATAAAAGTTGGGGCCAACTTCAAAGGAGAAGGAACAAAAGTATCTGCAATGATTAATGAATTAACTTCATTGAGCAAATGAGCTATTCTGAACATTTGCCTAGAGGCAGACATGGGAACCCTTCCAGAACCATTGTCTTTTTTTTTTCCTGGAACTCACTGACTTTAAGGACTCCACAGCTGCAAGAATTGTGTGAGCATTTCAGGACCGTCAGTTCCTCATCTGACTTTGTGAAGTATTCTCTCTGAGCTGGATTTTATTGGATCCAGCTGGAGAATCCAGCCCACCCCTACCAGGGGGGAAAAAGCCACATGCCTACCAAGCTCTTGCTCTCTTCTTTAGCCTCTCCTGATGTGATCAGAAAATAGGAATGTGACACAAGGGAAGGACAATGAGGAATAAGAACTGAGGTTCAGGTGACCTCAAGACTTCTTCCTTCCCAAAAGAGACAGACATAGAGTAGCAACATTCCTACATCCTGGGAAGATTTCCACTGTTGTGTATCTACCACTGTAGCATCTCCACTTTTTTTCTTCTTTTTAAATTGGACATAACCTCCCCTTTTAAAAATGGTTCAGCAGAAGAATGTCCAATTTTTTTCCATTATTTAACTTTATTAGATATTGGGCAGCACTAATATATTCTATATCTATGGCACTGCATGAAGAAATGTTGCTGGCATTGAAAATACAGAAAGATTAGAATAGATGGATAGATAGAGGCAGACAAGAATAAATAAATAAACAAACAAACAAATAAATAAATAGGTAAATAAATGAATGAATGAATGAATGAATAAATGAATAAATAAATGAATAAATAATGCTGAAGGCAGCAATGTGGAGGGGAAAAAAGAAGAAAAGAGCTGGGAATGCAGTAGACATCTGCTCTTGTTCATAGCTCTCAGCTGGGCCCACCTCGAAGGCCCCCATTTCTTTCTGTTCAGATTCTGCATAGAGACAGCTCAGCTGTCCTCCAAGTCACCATGTCAACACACAAGATCCTACAAAGTGTTGAAAAAGCAATGGGGAGGACCTCCTTGAGGGCAATTGCTGTGAACAGAAGCATAAATCTCCACAGTTCTATGTGCTCCCTCAACCAAATGTGATCCCATGCCAATTCTCTTGCTTTGAGGCCTGGGCTTTGAGGAATACTATTTGATGGATAATGTTTCCCATGTTGAAGATAAAGTCTAAATTGCTACAGACCCATCACAAAGAAAGAACTATAGGAAATAAAAGAATCCAGACAAGCCATCTTCACTGTTGAGTGGGAATTCTAAACTATGAAAACCTTCTGTCCATTCCAATGCAATCAGAAGGGAATATTGAAGTAAAGGACCCTTAGGAAGAAAAAATAAGCAGGACAGATACAAGAAAGAGAAAAAAAGCAGTTTGTCTGGTGTGCAATCGAAAAAATAGGTGAATCTGAGTTAATTTTTTTATTTTATTTATTTATCATGAGCATGATACTGATATGTGTTCAAAGCAATCCCAATAGATATAATCACAAAATGTCAGAATCAAAAGTGACCTTAGACATCATAGGTAATAGATTCAGAGAAGGAAAAACTTTCAAGTTTGAAAATTATCTAATCTAGTTCTCTTATTTTAGAGATCAGGAAACAGAGGTCTATAGGGATAACAGAATTTCCCTAAAGTGACGCAGGTAACAAGTAGCAGAAAAAGGATTCAACCTGATCTTCTGATAAAGACTCTTTCCTGGAGTTGTAGCTAGCAATTTTTGAGCTTACAGCAGTATCTACCAAGACATAGCAGAGGTGTCATGAAATACATGATCATGCTGAGACACCCACATGGACAGGGGTCATGGAACAATTTGAAACCATTTCTGGAAAAACTATTCAGGGGATTAGGACAGGAGCAGTCCTGGGAGTAACCACTCTGGGATATTTTCCCTAGAGGAAAAAAGGCATATTATCTGGTCATTGTTTTTTAAAACTGGTGTTAAATTCTGTGGTTTCTTCTGTTGAAAAATTTCAAGTGCTTTCTGCATCCTCTAAATTCAGCACATTAGCACATAGCCCAGTATGTCTTACCCTAGAAGGAGTTAATAGCTTAATAGACCTGGATTCAAGAAAAATTGAGTTTTAATCTGACCTTGAACAATCACTAGTATGTGATCCTGTGCAAATCAATTCAACTCTGTTTACCTCAGTTTCCTCAACTGTAAAATAGTACCTACCTCTCCCAGACATGTTCTGTGGATCAAATGAAATAATATTTGCAAAGTACCTGGTATATAGTGTTTAATAAATGATTATTTCTTTGCTTTCCTATACAACTCTGCTTTTTCCCCTGTGTCTTATTTTATAAAAAATAGGGGAGTGAGATATAAAAAGATAAAGCTTTCCAATGTTCATAAAATTGTTTAGGGGAAAAACCAGGAATTCATTGCTAGCAACAGACAAAGAATTTAGAGTTGGAAGGCATCTCCATTTTTGACTGTCCATTCTGCTTTTGGATAGCTTTAATTATTTGGAGGTTTATTTTCTTATGCCAAGTTTAAACTAATTTCCTTGCAATTTCTATCAATTGTTATTGCTGCTTTGTCATTTTTCAGTCATATCTAATTCTCCATGATCCAATTTTGGATTTTATTGACAAAGATATGAGAGTAGTTCACCTTTTCCTTCTCCAGCTCATTTTACAGATGAGAAAATGAAGCAATCAGAGGTTAAATGACTTGTCCAGGGTCATGCAGCTATTAAATGATTGAGCTGGATTTGAACTAAATAAGACTAATTTCAAAATCAGTGCTTTATTCACTGTGCCACCTAGCAGTCCTACCTCTAGCCATTACTCAAAGTCAAACAGAATAAATCTAAAAACTCTTCCAAATGACATATCTTCATATAATTATAGAAAGCTGTCATGCCTCTATCCCCAGTCTTACTCTCCATGCTAAGTATTACTAATTCTATCAATCAATTCTCATATAATTTGAACTCAAGACCCTTAACCATTCTGGTCACTCTTCTTTGGAATCTCTAGAGTTCATCAATATCCTTTTTAAACTGTGAAACCAAGAAGTGAAGACAGTACTCCAGAGATTGTCTGACCAGGGCAGACTGGAGGGAGACCATCCCCCCCTTATTCTTAGAAGTTATGCTTCTCTCAATGTAGCACAAGATCATTTTAGTTTTTTTGACTGTTACATTAGATTTTTGTTAAGATTATAATTCCTTGAGATTCCATATTTACCAAAACTAAATCCTAGATTTCCTTATGTGAGTATATTGTATATTCTCTTAATATACATCTCATCATTTTATCTATTCTTTTTTAAGGTATACTTAGGTAACTCAAATGCAATATTCAAAATCTCAGTGAAAGTTATGAAGTTTGCCTCTTCTTTGTATCTCTGATTCTTCTTGCTACTTGCAAAAACTCTGAGCATTTGTAGATACATTTGGGATCAGCAGTTTTTGCACTATCTCATTTCTTGGATGTTGTCTAGTAAAACTTTCTTCCTTGTTGCTACATCCTCTAAATTCAGCTCCAAGAAAGGTAGCTTAATATATAGACAATTATCCCAGTTGTGATTCCACATCTGCTACAATGGATTACTCAGAGCCCAGAGATGCAAAAAATTTTTAAATCCTTTTACTAAAAGCATATTTCAATACTCCCAGTTTAAAAAAAAACAGCTCCAAAGGCAATTTCTAAAAATTTAGGAAGATAAATTTTGGCAGTATGAAGGTTTCTTAGGGTCTCAGGAATGTTCTCTGCCCATGTCCTAAAGAATTTTTTATATTCCTCAAAGCTCACAACTTGGTCACAAATCAATCCATGAGAAGTATAGTTAATCCCAATTCACCCATTTCTGCTTTCTTGTTCATAACAGTCCCAAGTGATATTGCAGGACTATACGGGCTTAAAACACAACTCCCAAGTTCCACCAGTATCCAGTTCCCTTAAAAACAGTCCTCTCCTTCCCCATTTTTTTATTTTAAAGTTCCTTTATTTTCATATACAAGATACTAAACAAATAATTCTTACTAGCTTTTGTTAAATGTATGTCATCCCTGACCAGTAGTCTGTCATTTGTATTTTAAGTCACAATCCAGAAATTCAATATCAAATATCATCTTCTTAACCCAGTTGTTCCCTTCTCTGGTCTACTGATGTCAAATGCAATGTTCTTGCCACAACTTTATGCTGATTTTCCAAGTATTTAGAACTAGCAAATCCTTTGACAAAAAATATCTGTTCATCTCCTGACTAAACAATTCAAAAGAATTGACAGAGTTGAGAATTGGAAGGCACCTATCACTATCACATAACTGTCAAGTGGTCAACCAGCATCTACTTAATGACTTACAATGAGAATAAATCCTTCAATTACTGGGTCAAAACAATTCAGATTATCAGAAAAATTTTGACTGATCCTGTAATTTTCATTCATTGCTCTTGTTCTGACCAAAGAGCGAAAAAAAAAAGTCTTATATAGCAATTAAATACCTATAGCTTTGTGATAGATGATAGGAATATGACAAAATGAAAAACCATAATAGATCATCATCAGTGCACAGAGGAGTAACACAAATTTTTATATAAGAGTTGAATAAGAAAATGTTTCTGATTGGTGGCCAGAAATACATGGGGAAAGTGGCATTTGTACTGATAGATGAGTAGAAATTCAAGCAGCAGATATAGGAGATAGAAAATTCCAGATGCAAGTGAGCATTAAGAGCTAAGTCATCTAATTTAGTTTTAGAAAAGTACATGGAATAGTATAATGTGAGCTTGTTGCTGCTGTAATTAAAGATAGAATTTGTGGTAATCAAGAAATCAGGGGCCACTGAATGGATGAAGGAACTCAAGTTCTCTGGGATGTTAAAAAGGCTCAGAATTTTATTATAGCAAATTATTACAAATATGCAGGTTAAAACTCCTAGAAAAGCAGTAACCACTTTAAGAATAGGCGAGGTGAGGTGAAGTTTGAGATGGGGATGGGAGGGGGTGAGAAAGAGAGAGAGAGAGAGGCAGGTAGCCATGAGGCTTGGCTTAGTCTAACCACAAGGCATGGGGAGACCCATGGTGTTCCATGTAGCCTAAGAAAAAGCATGAGAAAAAATGCATCCTGGTAGAGTGAAAGAAGAAAGAAAGAAGGCAAGCAGTAGCAGCAGCAGCTTAGGCTAGCTATCTTCCAATGGCAAGCTATGTTCTGGTCCTTCCTGTGCCAAGGTGCTTGATCCACAATTTCAACATGTCATTTCCTGTCATACCCATGTCTACAGCCAAGGTTAGGTGAAGGGGAAAATAGGGGACAAGATACAAACAACATGGCCAAGGGGAAACAGGATACAATCAAGAGGAGTCAGTTTACATCTCAGAAGCCAACAGCCTTCCACGATTAACAAGGTTTTAACAGCATTAAAGCTACATTCATAATTCTCTACATCAAGCTAAAGTTTGAAAGTTAGACTGTCAGCCATGAGGTGGTGACATTTACAGTATTGAGATGTATGTTTGAATATTGCCTCAGTCCTTTATTAGCCTTGATCAAGCACAATTTGGTTGACTGTTCAGTGCTGCAATTTTCTCAAAATCAAGATGGCTACTACTGTCTACTTAAGAGGATTGTTGGGAGGTGTTCACTTTGTAAATCTTACAGTGCTAAACAAGAAGTAAGTTGTAAATATTATTATTGGTGGAGATTGCATTTTCTTCAATTAGAAGATCTAGGTATAAAGAACATTAATCTGTCAGTGTTATGAGTGAATAAAAAAATTCATTTACTATGTGGTAAACATTGTAATAATAATAATAATAATAATAACAGCACTTATATTGTCCTTTAATGTTTATGAATAATTTTATAATTATCTTATTTCACTTTCATAACAACCCTGGGAGCTAGATGCTATAACATATAATCTCCATTTTACAAATAAGGAAACTGAGGCAAAGGTTCAGTGACCTGTCCAGGATCCCACAGCTAGTAAGTGTCAGGCATTCCTAACTCCAAGATCAATGCTTTATCTACAGTACCAGCTAGCTGGGAATACAAATACAAAAGAGAAATTGCCACTATTCTCTTATATTCTTTTAGGGAATGGTGACACATATTGAGGAATGGTTTCAGAGGAAGGGAATTCTTGGTTTAGAAAGTCATAGTTTTGTAAGTGTAGCCATAAGGCAATAGAGAGGTTAATATATCCTTTCAGATAGCCAGTGGTTACTTATGGTTCCAGAATCAATTGATCAATAAGTATTTATTAAGCATTAACTATGTCCATTAGGAAAAATGAAAGAGAAAAAGAAAAAAAGAAGGAAGAAGGAAGGAAGGAAGGAAGGAAGGAAGGAAGGAAGGAAGGAAGGAAGGAAGGAAGGAAGGAAGGAAGGAAGGAAGGAAGGAAGGAAGGAAGGAAGGAAGGAAAAAAATAAAAAAACTATTTCCCATACACAAGAATTCACTATAGATAGGGGGAAAGGTTTGCATACAATTACAGAGTAGCTCATAAGAATAGCTAGTGGTGGATTAAATTAGGACAGGAATAGATAAAGTAACCACATTTGAGACATTCCCCAATCAAAACTTCAAGTCCATAGAGTGAGAGTTCCAGAACTGGAAAGATTAAGTTCTCCAGAGCAAAGTCCCTGCTCTGGGCAGAAAGAGGGTGGTAGAAAAGGAGAGTATGAAAGAAATTGTAAGGGAGACCTCTGAAGAGGCTATCAAACTAGCTATGAAAGGTTATGAAAGATATTTTAGACCTAGAATCTATGAGATTACATGTGGGGAGTGATAGAGTAGGAAGAGTTCAAAATTGAATTTCAAATGCAAAAGTTTGGATGAATGTCGTTGCCAATGATAAAAATAGAGAAGTCAAAAGATAAAGTTCTAACACTATGATAGTTTGGGACTCATGGAGTTAAACGTTCTAGTTTGTATGTCCAGGAGATGCCCATCAGACAAGAAGAAAGATGAATCTGGGCATTCAACCACCAATTCTGAAAGACCAAGATCACAATAATGAACCATGATCACAATGTTCAGATGGAACAATAGTCATGCTTTCCCTCCTAGAACAAATATTGTCACTGTTCTTCTGAAAAACTGAAAGACCTAATTTAATCTGACAAGCATTTATTAGAAGAATTCTTAACATGTTGTGGATGGACCCCTCAGGCTATCCAGGGAAACCTAGGAATCCTTTCTCAGAATGATGTTTTTAAGTGCATAAAATAAAATACCTAGGATGACAAAGAAGCTTAGAGCCTAGTAAAAAAAACAAAGATGTATTTTTTTAATCCATATTCACAAACCACCTAAATTATATTCAGACTCCTAGGATTTTTACAGACACCACCACGTTAAGGACTCATAATTTATTAAATGCCAATATTGTGCAAGAAAGTATATAAAGTATCAGAGAGATAAGGACGAGTATTTTTAGTGGAAAAAATATTGACTATGGGGTCAGAGGATCAGGGTTCATGATCTGCCTCTAATGCCTTCAACCTATGCCACCTAGGGTGAGTCATTTAACATCTTTGATCCTCATTTTCCTTATCTATAAAAAAAAGGGAATTGGATTAAGTACCCTATGAAGTCTCTCCCAATTCTATATCTATTATCCTCCATAACTTTTTTTATGGATCCCAAAGTACTAATTTGACCACATCCTTATGTGGTCTTCAAGAATTAGGCATTATGGAGGATTAGAAGGAAAGTAGAAAGCTGGGAACTTTTTTACAGCATATGTCTCTGATAAAGGCTTAATTTCTCAAATAAATAGAGAACTGAGTCAAATTTATAAGATTACAAGTCATTGATAAAAGATCAAAGGGTATGAACAGATAGCTTTCAGATGAAGAAATCAAAGTTATCTATAGTCATATGAAAAACTGCTGTAAATCACTATTGATTAGAGAAATGCAAATTTAAAAAAAAATTTTTAAGTCCTATACCTGTCAAGTAGGTTAATATGAAAAGGAATAGAATAGAATTAGAATAGAATTATAGAATAGAATAGAATAGAATAGAATAGAATAGAATAGAATAGAATAGAATAGAATAGAATAGAATAGAATAGAATAGAATAGAATAGAATAGAATTTAGAATAGAATGGAATAGAATGGAATAGAATGGAATAGAATGGAATAGAATGGAATAGAATAGAATAGAATAGAATAGAATAGAATAGAATAGAATAGAATAGAATAGAATAGAATAGAATAGAATAGAATAGAATAGAAGAATAGGACTGGAATAGGCTAGGCTAGGATCGGATAGGATAGGATGGAATAGAGAACAGAATAGAAATAGAATAGAAAAAAAGAAAAATGAGGAAAGTTGGAGAGGTTTAAAGAAAATTGGATACACCATCATTGGTGGAGTTGTATACTGATCCAACCTTTTAGGAGAGCAATTTAAAACTATGCACAAGGGGCAATCAAACTGTATATATTCTTTGATCCAGCAATATCACTAGACCTGTATCCCAAAGAGATTATAAAAAAGGGAAAAAACCCTACCTGTGCAAAAAAAAAATGTTGGGGGATGCTCAATTGAGAAATGTTTGAATAAGTAGTTGTATGTGAATAGAATGAAATACTATTGGGCAATTATAAATGATGGGCAGGCAGATTTTAGAAAAACATGAAAAGATTTATATGAACATATACAGAATGAAGTGAGCTGAACATGATCAACTAAACATAACTTGGCACTTCTCAACAACACACTGATCCAAAAGAATTTCAAAGAACATGATAGAAGGTATTATCCAAAATCCAGAGAAAGAACTGATGGAATCTGAATGCATACCAAAAGATTACTATTTTAATTTTATTTTTTCCAGTTTTTTCTTTTTATCTGCTTCTTCTTAGCATGAATAATATGGAAATACATCTTACATGATTGCACATATATACATGTAATTTTATATATATGTACATATATATATACATATATATATATATGCAGTCTATTAAAATGCTTACCATCTTAGGAAAGGGGAGAGGGGAAGGAGAAAATTTGGAACACAAAAAAAATTTTTAATGAATTTTTAAAATTGTCTTTGCATGTAACTAGAAAAAATACTATTTAGAAACTGCCAATAAAAGAATTACTTATAATGATCCTTTAAACATTTAGTACAGTAAGACTGATTTCCTTTTCCAAGACTACAAGGGAAAGATGGTCCTGGAATCCAGTTGTCTTGATTCTCAGGGTAGACAACCAAGCCATGGTTGACCAAAAAGTAGCTGTTCTCAACACATTCCCTAAGAAAACCTTTTGTTTGTTTGTTTTCTCTGTGTTCTTTTCTAATCTTTCCCTTTGTAGTGTTATCTTTTTCAAACTCTCAATTTTTTTTTATTTCCTTATGGTCTTAGGCCTTATTAGAAGACCCTTAGTGACTGCAATGATAGGGGCAGTCTTAAGTGGAAATGACTGAAAAAAAAATCTGGTCCATCTTGGAAAAAATAATAGGAATTTGACCTAAGAAGAACCCTAAAATCATTCTAGTTCAATCTTCTCATTTTACAGATGAGGAAACTGAGATCCCAAGAGGTCTGATGTAGTTTGTTTAATGTTATACAGACAATAAAGATAATAAGTAGCAGAGCCTCCACTTGCCTGTCACATTACCTGGAATTCTTCCATTAGTGAGTGATTCATTACAAGAGAAAGCATGATACAGAGGAAATTGCATTGGACCTGGCTAAAAGTCAAATTTCTGACACTAGATAGCCATATGGCCTTAGTAACATACTGAACCTCTCAGATTTATGCATCTATAAAATGTGGATTAATTAATTAATCAACAAAAAATGTATTAAGCCCCTATTATGTGCCAGGTCCTATTATAGGTTTAATTCCTGCCCTGCCTCTGAAAAGGTTTCACCCTCTCTGCTCTAGGATAATAATATTGCATGATCTGCTTAACAGGGTTGTTATGAAAATCACAAAAATAAAAAGTGTCATACAAATATGAAGAGCTCGTTTTTCTTTTGTTTAATAAGTCTATCTTATGAATGTGTATACATCTAAAAGGAGTAACCATAGGCTATCACTCATATCTTAGTTTGAATTCACAAATAAAAGGAAATTAGCTCAAAAAATGTCTCTTGTATGAACAGATAGATGATGAATGGATGGATGGATGGATGGGTGGATGGATGAAGATTGATTTCCTCTTATAAGCACTATCTTAAATCCTGACACTGAAAAAATGAAAGATGAGATTTTAAAGAGGTGATAATTTGAGAACTATGCTCCAAGGAAAGTATTGAGGGCCTCACAAATGAAAATGAGGGAAAGAAAAGCACATCAAGAAGAAAGTAGTAATAGTGCTGAAAGGGGAGGTGAAAAACATAAAGTAAATGTCACTTGCTTAGGGTCATAGCTACTGGAAAAGACCAGTGGGTATTTTTTTTTACCCATGCAGGTTCATGTACCACCATTTAATACAAGAATTATTAACCTTTTTGCATGATGAATCCCACTGTCAGCTGGATCACTTCTCAAAAGCATAAAGTAAGAATTTATAGAATTATAAAGGGAACCAATGATATTGAAATCAATTATAACAATCTAAAATAAGTTCACAGACCCCAGGTCAAAAACCCCTGACCTAGTCACACTACCCTTTCATTTTAACAAATGAGGAAACCCAGTCCCAGAGATTTGAAATGACTTCCTACAGAAGTAGTAAATTTAGAGCCAGATTATACCCAAGTGCCTATTTTCAAATCTAATGCTTGTTCTATTGCATGACAGAAAATTTTGCTTCAAGCACTAACTTTAGTATAAACCTTGGGAAAGACCACCCCACTATGGATACATTCATCCCCACAGGACTTACCACGTCCTGAAAACAGAGACTGAGAGCATGTATTTTGATGGTAACAATTATTTCATATATATGTATATATATACATATATATGTATATATATACATATATATGCATATGTATATATACATATACATTACATATAATTTACTTTACCTCTACATTTACTTTATTTAGTGATTCTGGGAGAATTTTTTTTTGAAAATCTCAAAGATCCTGCCACCAATCACATGAAGCAAACTTGCAAAGCCTCCCTGCTTCCTTTAATAGTTGTGCCTTCACACTGTGACCCAGGCTGACATGTTGAATTTATTCATCTAGAAAGGGTACAGATCTGGATTTCATCCACCTACCTCCTCCCATAAGAGAAGCAGTTGAACCAATTCTGCCTGCTGGTTGGAGACCCTTAATTAAAGATCTAGGTTATGTTGACCAGAAACTCAGTCAGATCCAATGACTGATGCAAGGAGTTTTCTCACTATTGTATATTTCAAGGAATCCATAGAACTCATTTGAAAACTGGCCCTATACTGATCAATCAGCTATTATTTCTATGTTCCTTTGATTATTTACAGACATTTAGGATGAATAAGATACCCCTTTTTCTAAATTCAAAAAATTGTACTTGTTTATTCTCTTCCTCCCTCCTGGAAAGTCTCTAATCTTTTTTCAAATTAGAAACCAGATTATATTATTTCTTTTTCATTATTTGGTTTTATTTGATTGTTTTTAATATATAAGAATGTGCTTCCCCCTGTATTTGGGGTCCAGTGTCAAAACTGAGGGGGGTCTGGTTCCAATTTGGTAGTCAATTGGCATGAATTGCTTAATAAATAGAAATGCCCAGAAACTGGAACTTTTGTTTCATCTTTCACCCAGCACATGGGGAAAGGAAAAGGATGATCAAACTTTTAAGTACCAATCATTCTCCAGACATTATCATAAGCCCTTTACAAATATTATCTCCTTTGTTCTTCACAATAACCCTAAGAAGTAAGTGTTCATTTTATCCATGTTTTACCATTAGGGAAACAAAGGCAGACAGTTGCTAAGTAATTTGTCCATGGTCACACAGTCAGGGTCAAACAATAGCTCTCTTTTTCATCTAGTCTCAGCTTTAAACTCTGCCATTTGGCATTTAAATCATTATAACCTGACTCCATATTTCCTGTCTTCGAGGTTTTATCTATATATCATTCCAGTCCACTCATTCTACAATTCAATCAAATTGGCCTTCTTGCTATTCCTCACATATCTACTCCATCTTCCATTTTGATATCTTTTTCCCTAACTTTGTTGAATGTTTGGAATGTTCTCTTTCCTTATCTCTGCCTCTGTTATCCTACAAAGACTAACCCCAAGTGTCTCTTTTGTGCATGCCTTTTCCTGCTTCCTACAGATGTTAGTGCCTTCCACTCCAAGGTTACCTTGTATCTGCTTGGTATACAACTATACTTATATGTGTGTATATTGTCTCTCCCATTGGAATGTAATATCCTTGAAAGCAACTATTTTTACTTTTTTTGTATCCTTAATACCTAACACAATGTCTGAGATATAGTAATAAATATTAATTGATAGAATCTTCGTGACTGAAAAAAAATTACCATTTCTTAGCCAGCAGGAGCTCACCAAGCTGTCTCTCAAATCACTTCAAATATCTTTAAATAATGACTCTAACCCAATTCTAGAGTGGCAGAACCCATAAAAAGACTGAGTGAAATAATCTTCCAACCTACGACAACTTGGAAGGTCAGCAGGAAGGGGCTACTGCCCTAGAGTGAGAGAGGAGCATAGGGTAGTATGGGCTGTACCAGAGCAACATGGCCCCAGCCATACAGGAACAGGAAGCCAGGTAACTGGGCCAGTGGCAGTAGTGGCAGTTTCCAGACCTCTCAACCCAGGGATTGCCAAGGACAACTTGGAAGATCAGCAGGAAGCTTTGCTGCTGCAATGGGTGAGATTGGAACACTGTTCAATGCAGACCTCAGCAGTACAGACCTGACACCAGCAAACCAGGAGAACCCCCCAGGAGCCACTGAATTAGCAATGACAGCTGTCTCCCAAATTCTCAACTCACTGATAATAAGGGTGTCTGAAAGAGATTACAGGGGTCTCTTTGTTACCCTGGGGCAGAACTCTATTCCTTTGTCCAAGTCACAGTCTAGGGACCCAGTCCCAGGAAGAAGGGCAGCAGTACAACAGAGATTGTTACTGCAGCAGAACAGGGACCTCTTCATAGTTCCAGGGAGAAAGGAATGCTGATGGTCATGCACAGGAGAGTAGTTATAACCTCTCCTTAGATCATACGACCTTGGAAGAATTGAAATCTTGCAGGTGTCTAGAAGTATGTCTGAAAAGAACTGCAAAATCCCTCAAAAGCTTGGGACACTGTATACTTCACCATGGAAGCAGAACCCCACCTAAACAGATAAAAATAGACTGGAGAAATAAGCAAACAACAGAAGAAAAAAATCTGACCATAGACAGTTACTATGGTGATAGCAAAGATAACAAAGTCAAGGTTTCTAAATCCAAAATTTCAAAGGAAAATAAGAATTAACCTTAGGTTATCAAGTAAGTGAGGTAGAGGAAAAATTTGGAAAAGAAATGAGAGGGATGCAGGTAAATCATGACAACTGAGAGCAGCTTGGTGAAGAAGATACAAAAAAAATATTGATAAAAATACCATCTTAGAAACCATTCTGAGTCAAATGGAAAAAGAGGACCAAAACATCAATGAGGAGAAGAATGACTTAAAAAGCAGAATTGACCAAATGAAAAAGAAGATACAAAACCTCACTGAGGAAAATAATTCTTTAAAATATAGAGAGAATGGCGTAGAGGAAAGCTGATGAGAAATCAAGAAACAATGAAACAAAACCAAAAGAATGAAAAAATTAGAAGAAAATGGGAAATATCTCATTGAGAAAACAACTAAACTGGTAAATAGATCCAGGAGAATTGATTTTAAAATTATTGGAAAGCCATGATCAAAAAAGAAAGAGCCTAGGCATCATTTTTCAAAAAAATTATCCAGAAAAACTTCCTTGATATCCTAGAAGCAGAGGGTAAAATAGAAATTGAAAGAATCACCAATCATCTCCTGAAAGAGATCCCAAAATGAAAACTGTCAGGAATATTATAGTCAAATTTCAGAGCTCTCAAGTCAAGGGGAAAATATTGCAAGCAGCTAGAAAGAAGCAATTCAATTATTGTAGAGCCATAGTCAGGATAACAAGATTTATCAGCTTCTACATTAAGGGAGTATAGGACTAGGAATATGATTTTCCAGAAGGCAGAAGAGCTTGGACTACAACCAAGAATCAACTATCCAACAAAAATGAACATTTTCTTTCAGGGGAAAAGATGGACATTCAATGAAATAGAAGACTTTTCAAACTCTCCTAATGAAACTACCAGAGCTGAACAGAAAATTTGATCTTCAAATACAAGACACAAGTGAAGCATAAAAAGATAAACAGGAAAGGTTAATTATGAGGGCTTAATGATGTTGATCTGTTTATATTCCTGAATGAAAAGATGATACCAACATTTTAAATGAAGTAATTTATTAGAACTGTTAGAAGGAGCATATATTGATAAGGCATAAATGGGAGTAGAATTTGAAGAAATATATTAAAAAGATCGAGTTAATGGGTGAGAGAAGAATGTACTGGGAGAAAAGAAAAGGGGAGAGAATGGGGTAAATTATTTCATATAAAAGAGACAGGAAAAAGTTTTTGCAGTGGAGTGGAAAAGGGGGGAGGTGAAGGGGAGTGAGTGAGCCTTACTTTTATCACAATTGACTCAGAGAGGGAATAACATACACACTCAATTGGATATAGAAATCTATTTTACCTTAGAGGAAAGTAGGATAGGAAAGGGATAAGAGAAATAGGGGAGAGGGTAGGTGATAGAAGGGAAAGAGATTATGGGAGGGGGGTAGTAAGATGCAAAACACTTTTGAGACAAGTCAGGGTGAAAGAAAAGAATATAGTAAATGCGGGGTGAGGGGAATAGGATAGAGGCAAATAAAATTAGCAATAGCTAATACTGAAACAAGTTTCTCTAATAAAGACCTCATTTCTTAAACATAGAGAACTGAGTCAAATTTATAAAAAAATAGGAACCATTCCCCAACTGATAAATGATCAAAAGATATGAACAGTTTTTAGATGAAGTTATCAATGATATTAATTTAAATCTTTTTTTGAAATGTCATGACTCAGATTGACAGGAAAAATGGGGGTTAGAACAATACTGATATTATACTTATACTTATTGGATTGACTAATGGGACAGAAAGAGAAAATGACAAATGTTGGAGATGTAGGAAAAAAGAGACAATAAGGCACTGTTGGAGGAATTGTGAAAGGATTCAATAGTTCTGTAGAGCAATTTGAAACTACGTCCAAAGGTTATAAAACCTATACCTATCCTTTAACCTAGAAGTACCTCTATCAGGTATATATTCCAGAAGAAATGAAAAACAGGAATGAAAAGGATCTGTTTGTAGGATATTTATAGCAGTTCTTTTCTAGTGGCAAGGAACTAGAAATTGAGGGAATGTCCATCAATGGAGTGCCCATCAGGAATGACTGAACAAATTGTGGTATGTGATTAAGATGAAATGATATTCCATTATAAGAAATGACGAACAGCATGTTCTCAGTAAAAAAAAAACTTGCAAAGTAACAGCAATACTATAGGATGATCAGCTGTGAATGACTTTTACTCAGCAATACTGTGACACGAGAACTCTGGAAGACTTTATATAAAAAATACACTCCATCCCCCCCAAAAAAAACTACACATATGCAATTCAGAATTACAGAATTGTTTGGGACACAGAAAAATTTGCCCATGGTCTTGCAACTAGAATATGTTTGGGACTAGATTTGAACCCAGATTCTTCATTTCAAGGCCAGTCTTCTAACTGCAGTACTACAATGCCCATTTCTATCTAATATTTCAAGAGGCTACGCAATTTGTGAGTTATAAATATTATTGTTTAACATAGGAGACCCTAATACATGTTTGTTAAATGAATGAATGGATCCCCTGATGAAAAACCCCATTTTAACAGTGTAATATACACTCTCTCTTTAATACTCTTTTCAATGACAAGTTCCCAAAATATAACAGGACAAGTATGTTACAGTGAAGAATACAGACAATATGGGGTATGAACACCTTCACTCTATCTCTGGGAACTTATAACAATTAAACCAAACCAAGCCCAGAAAAAGAATGTGGCATGGGGAGGGGGAGTGGGAAGCATACCACATTGGCTATAGGCCATTTAACACACTAACTTCATTATCAGCAATATTTGGATAATGAATGTGGAATTCATTTCTGGGTCTATCCTTACAACCTTTCTGGGTTGCTTAAAAAAGTCTGTCCTTTTCTGGCACACCATCCTAAAATGTAGGACAAGAAGTAAGAATGGGATGGTAGAAAGAGCTCTGGATTTCAAGACAAAATAACATGTTTGAATTCCGACTGCTATTTCTTCATATATGAATTTGAGCAAATCACTTCACTAACCTGTGCCTCAGTTTCTTCATGTGCAAAATAAGGGTGAATTAGAGACATCTGAAATTCTCTCCAGCTCTAGATCCTATATCCTTTATATTACAATGAATCATCAGAATAGAAATTGTATGAAGTAGTATGTGCTGCCAATAACAGTAGCTAATATAACTATGAGTGGCCAATGAAGTTACCCCCTTGAGGCAAAGTTTCATTTGTTCCGATTTGAAACAGGTTAAGAGTCAAGGATGTATGATAGGAACTATATCATGTCCCCATGAGGAGCTTTTGTACTTCAGGTCAACATCTATAGATTCAAAAAAAGAATTTATTTATGTTTGAACTGGATCAGGCATCTGCTAGGGAAACATGCCTTATCACCAGGCCCTCTTCCAGAAACCACACTTTCTCAAGTCAAATCAGACCAAAAAAAAAGATATTTAGGGAATTTATGACTGTGGAATGCATTCTTGGTTACCCACAGGTAATGTAATAAAATGGGTAAGATCTGCCTGCCCAGTTTTATTTCTAGCATCTTCTTAGTAAAATGAACAACAGTGAACAGGGAAATAGACCACAGTGACCCAAATTCCTCAGGACCCTGAAGTGTGTGATGATTATTTATTCCTCTTTGTATTCAATATTTTTTTCCAAATACATGAAAAAAAGCAAATACACTCTTGCCAGAAATGTCATTTTGTGTGTCCAAATGAACTAGTCATTGTATCAGATACAGACATTTCTGGACCTCACCCTGCCTATAAATATATTTGCCTATAAATGAAGCCCTCTCCCTTTAAATCCTTATATTCCCTTCTGACAAGGAAAAGTATTAAAATCATTTGAGACCATTTTAGAAGAGTTGGTAAACAAAATATGCAGACAGTCTCTTGATATTCAATTAAAATACCACTGGTGGGAACTAACTAGCTTAGAAATTGGTAATGGGAAATATATTCTTACCCTTCTGTAAACCAGAAGCCATCTGGTTGCTGCTGGCAAAGAAATGAGATGCCCCTCACAGCATGGCTCCTGACAGACAAGCATTCTCCATCCCCAAACCAATACCACAACAGCCACTAATGTGTGCTCTAGTTCATAGACTATGTAGAAAAGAAGTTCAGGATGAAACTGAGATGTAAACAGAGATAGCTCCCGCCAGTCTTAGCTCCAAGTTCATGAATAGGCCACTAAGGAGGATCTTACTTGCTGCACTGACCATATAGAGGAAGCCTAGATGACCTAGGAAGCAGCCAGACACATGAAAGGGACTTTAATTGAGCTTTTTGATTAATTGATGGGGAACTAGATGACACAATAGATAGAACACAGGATCTGGAGTCAGGAAAACCTGAGTTCAAATCCCACCTCAGTTACTTACTAGATGTGATTCTAGGCAAGTCCCAAGAGACTATTTTTCTCAGTTTCTTCAACTATAAAGTAAGAATAATAGCACCTACCTTCCAGTGTCATTGTAAGGATCAAATGGAATGATAATTGTAAAGCACTAATATGTTATTACATGTTAGTTGTTATCATTATTATCATCTAACATCTAGCAGTCAGTATAAGTCTGAATTTGTGGTGGGGTTTAAGTAGAGTCATTTGGATAAATAGTTCTGAATAATGAAGAGATGGCAACAATTATACCCAGACCCTATTACTCAGACAGGCACACAGGATTGTTCATCCAAAGCTTCTCAGATTCCCATTAATGTTAAAACAAAGTTAAAAATCTATCCCCAACTTATTTCTTTCACACTTACATTTTTCACTACCAAATTTCAATTCAACCTTTCAGATGATCAACCTGTTTCCTTCTTGTTATTTTTGAAGTCAAAGTAGTTTAAAACAGAACCTTGCAATAAAAGATGTTAAAATCATATTAAAACTGTAAGCCAATGTCTGGCCAGCTCTTTAGCTTTGCTGAATTAGAAACACTCTATTTTTTTCTTTTTTATTTATTAACATTGGCTTTCACCTCTACTCCATAGCTTTCTTGTTGGGATATGCCCTTCACTAATAAAGATTTCTCCTGTTTCCCCTAAAATTTGATAGACATTCTTTGAGAGTTGGTGTAGCTGAAAAAAAAAAAGTACTCTCTTTTGATGAAGCAGGTGACAGATCTGTCTGAACTTAGGCTGATCATGAGATGAAAGACACATGGTCAATCCTTCAGCATTGCCATATAGCTTGTAAATAGTTACAAATAGCTTCTAAAACTCAAATTTCCAACTAAATTTGATTATGAATCATCCAATTAAATGTTTAAATAATTCTAAGTGTTTTCAATGACCCCATCCTGTTCATTTTTTGTGACTGTTGTTTTGTGAGTGATGCTTAAGTTTTTTATTTATGGCCAACACTTTCCTGGTTCCATATAAGTCTGTTTTTATTCAGTTGTTTTAACTATATCTAACTATTTATGACCCCATTGAGGGTTTTCTTAGCAAAGATACTGGTAGGGTTTACTATTTCATTCTCTAGTTCATTTCACATACAAGAAAACTGAGGCAGAGTTAAGTGACATCTAAGGTCACACTGCTATAAAGCATCTGGAACCTTATTTGAAGTTATCTTCCTGATTCTAAGCCCAGCACTCTAACCACTGCATCTCCTAACTTCCCTCCATATAATATTGCCATATGTCATATAATGTTGCCATATGCCATATAATGGTATTCTATATTATTCAACAGTGACTCTTAAATAAGCACCATTATATCAAGAGAATCAAAATTTCCTCTCAGCCAAATGTAGAAAAACACATGTTGGGTGTAAGTTATGTAACAAGCTATCAATCATGATTTCCATGCAAAGAATTCATACGTGTCATTGATAACATCTATGACTAAAAAGGTGAACCAGTTTAATATTGAGAATAAGAGATAACAAATGGGTAGATTAAGTATTATAATTATAATCATGAAAAAAATAAAAGGTGCAGAGAAATTCCTCCAGCACATTATAGGTAAATTTCTTATGGAATGACGCAAACAAAAATTGCATAGGACGAAGTGTAGCTAAGTTTAGAACATGGCAGGAAATTTATGAAATACTTGTTGATTGATTAATTGATCTACACTGTTGGAGGTAATACTGGCCCAAGAGTCAAGAAGATCTAGCTTTAAAATCTTTCCCTGATGCATTTAGATTGTGTGGGAAAAGGAAAATTATTTAACCTCTTACTCCCTCAGCAAATTTTAAGGCCATGAGTTACAGATTAGTTAACCATCAACATCAGCAGAAAGGGTCCCCACACTGTAGATACCTATACAAATAAAATAAGTTCAGATCACTCAAACACCCCTACCTAACTCCTCCAAAAAAAGGGGATGGGGGATAGAGTCTGATTTCCTAACTGCTGTGAAATTTCACTTTAATGCCTTTTCTTTTTACCTCGGAGAAAATATACACTGAGAAAGACTCTAAGAAGAAAGTATATATTTACCTCTTGAACATTACCACTCTTTAAATTGGTTGGTAAGCTTGACTCCTAGTGTAACTGGGGAGTCTTTAATCATCTATTCCTACCCTGGGGTATAACCAAGTTGGAAGGTTTTTTGAGGTTCCTGTACCCATGAAGAAAATAGAGATCTACATGGTCCAAAATAGAATGGATTTGGTCAGTCTTAAATTCTGTGATAAGCCTGGTCTCTTCAAATGTCAATACCTATATTTCAAATAACCATAATCAATAACATGAATATGGATAAAATTTCATATTTTATCCAATATTGAGAGTGTAGGACATTGAGAATTATCTTAGATAAATTTATAAAATTTATAGAATTATAAAATTATAGAATTGTAGAATGTAAGAACTGGAAGGGGCTTTTTGGTTGCTCAGATTTTTTTTTTAGATTTTTCAAGGCAATGGGGTTAAGTGGCTTGCCCAAGGCCACATGACTAGGTAATTATCAAGTGTCTGAGGTCACATTTGAACCCAGGTACTCCTGACTCCAAGGCCAGTGCTCTATTCACTGCACCACCTAGCCGCCCCAAGTTGCTCAGATTTGATGAGAAAACTGAAGTTCAGAGAGGGTCAACTGCTAATAGGGACTTTTCAGATAGATCATCAGTTTCTCTCTCTCTCTCTCTCTCTCTCTCTCTCTCTCTCTCTCTCTCCATTTAATGCAAATAATTTTTGTTTATATCTGGAAACTCAGAAGAATAAAATATTGTTATTAACATGAAAGACAGCATGGCATAATGGATAGAAGGACTAGCTTCAGAGTCAGAAAAATCTATGTTCAAGCCCTATCCATGATACACATTGTATGAAGACATTGATACAGCTTCCTTATATGAAAGTTCATTATACCTAATAGAATCTCATTTATTTATCATTTATATTATACTTATTTATCATGCAAATTATATGTTAGCAAAGCTGAATTACTTAAGTGATACAGTGGTATCAAATGTATCCCCCCTCAACTTAAGCTCAATTTAATCAGGAAAATCTTTCTGTTGGAAATGAATCTTGAAAGATGTGATGGATATGACCATGAACACATTTGTAATCCTTTCTACCAGAGAAACTGATTGCATGCTCTCAAGGATTGTAAGTTAAAGAAGTCTAAAGCCGATAGAATAACCATACTAAGTCCAACAGGTTGGTAAAGCTGTCCAAAAATGTGTTAAACAGCCCAGACCAGAAAAGGAGTAACTGGTCAATATTCCCAAATTGATTAGAAATAGGATTGGACTCTGAATGGTCTTGCATTTCTACTTGGTTAAGATGGGGCCATCCAGTCTCAAAAACAAAATAGAGATGATAAGAGGATTAGTGAAAGCATTATAGATTTCAGGGTGCCATATACAAAGGTACAGTTCATGTCTCCTAGAACATCATATATGTTTATGACATTAATCCAGATGTAAACTATAGGTTTTTTCCAAAATGAAAGAGAAAGCATAGCATCTTACTTTAATTGAACCAGCCTCTAAAAATGTCACTGCTGGCTTCTCCTCAAAGTCAAAGCAAGTACTGGATTCTGTCACTTCTAGGGGGAAGGAACAGCCTTACCACCACCCCCCAATGCAGTAAAGCTCTGCCTAGAGAAACAGCTTCATACTTTCCAACCTCTCAAAAATAATTATGGCATAGAAATGAAAAATATCACTTCTGTCCCTGCTCTGAGAAAATAGATCCACATGCCTAGAAGGGAATTTGGGCTGTCCTGGCGAAACTCAGCCACTGAGCAAATAGAGCAAGACTTTCAACACTTGCCTGTCCAGAAAGTTCCAAACTGCCCACAAAGAAAAGATACATACACTTGAGAACATTTTCTTGGCATTTGAGGGTTGAAAAAGACTTGCCAGTTTGTGAGAACTTTTTTAAAATTCTTTTCACCTCTTAAAGACAACTAGTTGGCTTGAAGTCAAAGCTTGGGTCAAGAAACTGATACTCAAAATCACTGAAAAGATCAGCCTTGAACAGCAACAGGCAGAAAGAAAGCTTTCAGTAACTGGAAAGAACATTGACTCTGGAGTCAGAGCACTAACATTCACATTCAACCTCTAAAGTTACTGCCTTGACTTATCTCCATGGGTATTAGTTAACTCATCTATAAAATGAGAAACTTGGAGAAGTTAATCTTTGAAGACTCTTCCAACTCTAGAGCTATGATGCTACCTTTTTAAATGAATCATTCTTACACTTTCTAAAAATGTTAGGCCTTTCATAACATTACATGACCTAGAAATTTTACATTATTTCTACCTATATTTAAGTGGCAGTGGGTGGCACATGAATAGAACAGGATGGAACAATAGACCTGGAGTCAGGAAGATTTGAGTTTAAATCTAACCTCAGCCATTTACCAGTTGTGTGACTTTAAGCTAGTTATATTATCTTAAGCTGGTTATATTATCTCCATCAGCCTCTGTTTCTTTATCTGTCAGTTGGGTGATGCCATAAATAGCATGTTAAGGAGACATTTTCCTGAATTCAAATCCAGCCTCATATACTTACTACCTGTGAGACCCTGAGTAAGTCATTTAACCTTATGAGTCTCAGCTTCCTCTCTGTTAAATGAGCTGGAAAAGTCAATGGAAAAACCACTCCAGCATTTTTCCAAGAAAACCATAAATGGGGTCACAGGGAGTCAAACACAACTGAAAAAATGACTGACTGAAAATGGGGATAATAATATCACCCATCTCACAGGGTTTTGGGGAGAATCAAATGAAATAATATTCATAACATGCACTTAGCACAGTGCTTAACCCATAGAAGTAACTTAATAAACGTTTATTATCTTCCTTGTGTGACAACCATTCTCCATTTCACTTAGCTATTTTCTTTGGAGACCACAGAATCTAGAGCTCTAAGAGTCAAACCAAACCCCTCATTTTATAGCTGAGGAAATAAAGGCTCAGGCTCCAAGAGAGAAGGATAAACGCCAATCTACATACACACACACACACACACACACACACACACACACACACACACACACACACACAAATAAAATAAAATAAAATAAAATAAAATCCCAACTTTCCCCACAGAAAAATGATATTTAAATTGTACGCTAGAGTTTAAAAAGCACTTTAAATACATTATTAAACTTCATCATTGTCTTGAGCTCCAGTCCCATATCTCTAACTTCCTGTTGGATATCTCTACCTGGATGTCTCCTGGGTGACTCAAAGCAAATACAGATAAAACAGACTACATTATTATTCTCATTTAATCATTCATATTGCTTTTGAGGGCAATACCATCTGCTGAAACAGTAACTGTAGAGTGCTTAGGGCCTAATCAAACATCAAAGATACCAAGGTCTTCCTCTGCCTCCCAGGCCATTGGCAGTCTTTTGGATTTTTGTGTTATCACTGGACTTTGATGACTCTGGAAGAGAGAATGAAGTAGGGGTGGATGGATAGAGCACAGGCCCTAGAGTAAGGAGTACCTGAGTTCAAATCTGGCCTCAGACACTTAATAATTACCTAGTTGTGTGGCTTTGGGCAAGCCACTTAACTAACTCCATTTGCCTTGCAAAAACCTAAAGAGAGAGAGAGAGAGAGAATGAGGTTGATGACTTTGCACAAATCTAGTCAAGATTTAAGTAAAGATATTACCTGTAATGTCATTAGTCCCCTTTAAAAACAAAAAATGAACAATAGCTTCCAGTTACCCAGTACACTAGCTAGGAGGTTCCTCTCACTCACCACTCCTCCCACCCCAAATACAATCCACAGTCAAATACTGTCAATTCTTTCTGGAACACATTTCCAGTCCCTTTTCTTTGCTCATTTCATAACCATCTTAATGAAGATCTCCTCATGTCTCCCCTGAACTATTCCAACAGTCTCACACTTTGAATCCATATAGGATAAAGCAGTATCTTTCTTTTGCAGGGCTTCTCTTTAAAGAGAGGAGTTCATAGGTCTGGATTTGATTGGTCTTAGGTTTGATTGTTTTAGGGTTTGAGCCATTAGTATGGTTTAAGCATAAAAAAGCTTAGCCAATGAAGAATCAATGTTTTTCAGGCTTTACAAGATTCTCAGTGTCATGCAAGTCAACTCATCTCCAGTTAGGTACTGCTTCTGTGAGAGGCTATGGAGACAGAGAGGAGTCATTTCTACTTGAATCAGTTTTATTACCTAATAAACATTTTCTATTCTCAAACAAATCTTTCTATGTTAAATAGTTTAGGGCTCAAGAGTGTCTTATTACAATATAATCTCAAACCTGAACCACTGAATTACTCTGAGTTAGTCCTGAGCTCCCTTTTTATAGAGTTGTTGCCAGATAGATGTTCCTAAAGCAGATGTCTATCTATGTCAGTCTCAGTGTCTTATTATTAACTTTGAATAGGATACATATTGATTGCTTGGGCATTTAAGGCCCTTTATGATCTAACTCATCAATCTTTTCCAGATAATTCAAAAATGACCTGCCAGAAGCTCCCAATACAAGATGCTCTACCTCTCATCACTATATCTTTGCTCAGTCTATCTGTCATTCATACCTGGAATTTTCTCCTTCTTCACCTCCACCCCTCAAAATCCCTAGTTCCCTTCAAAGGTCAGTTCAAGGACAAGTCCTTTTCCCCATTCCTCATTGTTAGTATCCCCAACTCTAAATTACTTTGTATATATTTTGTATTTATTTATTTATTTGTGTACATGTTTTTCTTTTCTTTTTTTGCAAGGCAATAGGGTTGGACTTTCCCAAGGTCATATAGCTAGTAAGTCTCAAGTATCTGAGGCCAGACTTGAACTCAGACACTCCTGAATCCAGGGCCAGTACTCTATCCATTGAGCCACCTAGCTTCTCCTATGTACATGATTTTCTACTGGAGAATTTAAGCTCTTTAGGAAAGGGGACTTTCATTTTTCTATTTATGTCCCTAACACCTATCATAAGATCTGGTAGGAGAGATGATTAATAAATACTGAAGTGAACTGAAATTCATTTAAACTTCATAATATTCCTTGTGAGATAAGTATCATAGATGCTATTATTTATATTGCAACAATGAAAAAATGAGAATACAGAAAAATTAAATGACTTGTTTGCAGTCACATAGCTGGTGGCCTTGTCTCCCTGATGCCTTGTGTAATGATTTAGCCAAATCTCAACAATTAGAAAGAAAAGAAACAAAAAAAAAAAGGGGGATTTTCTCCACCTGAAATTTTATATTAACTCCTGGATATTCAGGATTTTTCCATTTCTAAATTAAGTCATCTTCAGACTTTAAGCATGAATAGGCATTCCTTCCATTACAAAAGAATAAAAGTTGACTATGAAGAGGATCAATAGAAATGGAATCCCATTTCCTCATTAATTTCTATCTAAAAATTGGAGACTCTCCTTAATGGTGAGGATATGAATAGAGTTCTCAAAAAAGGTGAAAATAAAGAAAATAATACACAACCATATAAAAAGGCTACTGCAAATCACTAATAATAAGAGGAATATAAATCACAACTCCAAAGTTTTGTCTCATAGTCATCCAATTGGCACACATGAAAAAACCTATATAAGCCAAGCTGGAGAGGCAAAAGGAAGATGACACAGCTGGTTCCATGGTTCTGGAGAAAAATTGAAATTATGCTAAGTAATGAAAAAGACAATACTTTTTGATCTCAGTGTTAAATATATAACCCTAGGTAAGTCTTAAGACAAAAAGAAAGGTTCCATTATCATAAAAAAAGATGCTTACTGCAATGCCTTTTGTGGTAACAAAGTACTGGAAAGAAATTGGATGCCCATTGCATTTACAAATAGGGAATGGTAAATAAATTAATTTTGCATGAATGTAAATAAGAATTCAGAGAAATAAGAGAGAACTGATTAATATAGATTGATATGAAGGAAAGTAAACAGAAACAGGAAAATAATACACATTGAAAAATGTAAAAAGAAATAACCACCACAATGGATTGTGATGGGAATATGGAAGTAGGCTGAAAGACTTTAATTGAAGTAGTAATCTTGACCTTCAGGGGTCAGGGAATAATAGGTGTGGAACACTATAATGTTATCAAGTTCAGTTCATGCATTGGCTATTTTTTCTTAGTTTTATTTTTTTTAATTTCTTATCTATTCCTTGTTATAGGAGATTGTTCACTAAGCAGAAGAAAAGGAGGGAATGTTGAAGGTAGAAAATGATATATAAGCAAAGAATAAAAATGCAATTTTTGAAAAATAAAATTGGAGACTCCACTGAATAGAAAACTCCCAGGCCAGAGAAAGGTTAAGATTATGACCATACCCAAAGTTTGTTGGGTGTTATAAATTGACAATATTGAATTTTTCTGATAATTATTAGTCCCACCCAACCCATGTTAAATGACATAATAATTTTTTACCAATTCTTGGGCCTCCTTTCTACTCAACAGCCATAATGCAGAGAAGCATCCCCTAAAGAAAAGGGTGCAGCCATCCTTACCAATGGCCACCTAGCTAAAGCAGAAAGGTACCCTGAAAGGAGGCAACATATACCAGGGAAGTCAAATCATCACTACAATGTTGATCACCATTTCCCTTCAGACTGATGGAGACAACTTAGAATCTTGAACCCAATAGCCTTTGGGAATAGCTATGCTTCCAACCCAGTCTCTGTAGCCATCACTTTTGGAAGCAGCCTGTCAACTAAATCTACAGGTGTTAAAACTAATGAAGACAGAAAAAAACATTTTTCCTCACAAAAATCCCCAGCACCATCAAATGGTTCAACAGCAGAAAATAATATAAAATATCTGGAAATGGTATTAAAGAAAAGGCATTGCCACCTACTTTGCTACTATATCCTAAGAATCATGGGACCTTTTCAATCTGATTTGCAGTTGGAATTTTACATATGTGCTATCTCCTCCATTAGAAAGTAAGCTCCTTGAAAGCAGAGCCTGTTTTACCTGTCTATTTGTATCTCCCCCACTTAGCATAGCTCTTTTTTTTGTTTTTTTTTTTTAGGTTTTTGCAAGGCAATGGGGTTAAGTGGCTTGCCCAAGGCCACACAGCTAGATAATTATTAAGTGTCTGAGGATGGATTTGAACTCAGGTACTCCTGACTCCAGGGCCTGTGCTCTATCCACTGCACCACCTAGCCACCCCAGAATAGCTCTTTGTACATAGTAGGCATTTAATAGATTCTTTAACTCATTTATTCCTTCTACTCTTCTTTCATAAAAATTTCATTAATGACTGGCAAACTTCTTTAGAGGTTCTAAGACTTTTTCCCCCCTCTTCCTTTTTAGTTTTTAGTTACTTGCAATTTATAAATTTATAATTTTAGTAAATCTACAATTTACAATTAATTAAGATGAGCTATAATAATATACTTTAAAGCATTTTTAGTATTTTGAATTTCAGAGCTAGAATTTCTGTGAGATAATTTAATCCAACCCCATTCATCATATCAAAAGGTCTAAACAGACCTGAAAGGGACTTCAAAGACTACCTAGTCCAACCTCCTTCATTTTATAAATAATTGAGATATGAGGAGTTTAAGTGACTTACCCAAGATTATACCACTTTGTTTCAATAAAAGAGGCATAAATGATCTGATCAGACCACATTTGGAATAGTCCATTCAAGTCTGAATACTGTATTTTAGGAAGGACATTAATAAGTCAGAGAGTACTTAGAGAATAGAAACCAGGATAGCAAAAAGCCTTGAGTTCATGTCATTCATTGGTTAAAGGAACTGGGAAGGTTTTGTTTTGAGGAATCTAAATAGAAATTATAGCAGTTCTCTAATAATTGAAAGACTGTTGTGTGAAAAGCAGATTAGACTTAACAGTTTGGGCTTAGCAAAAAAAAACAAAAAGAAGGAGCAGTAGTTGGAAGGGGGGAAAAGAGAAATTTAGACTTGATGTTCAGAAAAAATTTTCTAATAATTAAGAGTCACTCAAAAGCAGAGAGGTTCCAGAGATAGCAGTCTACTTGCCACTTGGGGTCTTCAAACAAATGCTGACAGGGAAGTTATAAAGATAATTTTTTTTTCAGTGATATGGTTGGATTATGAGACTTGCAAGTTCTCTTCTAATTCTGAGAATCTGTGATTCTGAAATAAATTCACCCAAGGTGGTTTTATGTCTAACATACTGTGATGAAGACTCAGAGCTAGTTTTTCCATCAGGGAAATTAGTCTTGACTTTTATTTCTGACAGCAAAGACTGCTTGCTGTTCATTAAACTAAAGCAGTAATTGACTTGACTAAGGTCCCACAAACAATCAGGGGGAAAGATTGGAAGCAAAATCCAAGAAAAATCCTCACAAGAGATTTTCTTTATTGCGTTCTTTCATTTTGGAAGTGAAATCAAGAGGGAATTTCTCATTCAGGACTACTGTATACCTCAATTCAGCTAGTAGCAACATGTCCTCTGGTCACCTAGTCTTTTGTCCAATTTTACCAATGGACATTCCCAACAGCTGTAACTTATATTTTCCCAGCTCCCAAACTGGCTGACTTCATCTTCACACAGAAACCCTAATCACATTGGCATTTCTTAGACTGTTAAATTGCATCGCCAGCTCACATGTAATTTGCTACCCACTAATATGGTACGATCATTTTATGAGTTTCTCCAGACCTACTGAACATCAAGAGTCTGGTTACTGTTCCCTCCTTGTGTCAGAAAAATGAACCTCTTATTTTTCCAGATCCTAGTTCCAAATGCCTCCACCAAAGACCCTCTCCATGCCTCCTATGGCATGGGGGGACCCCTGGGGTTTTGAAGGCTGTGCCAGTGGAACAAAAGCTACAGCTGGTTCTACCAAGTCTGAAAGGTCTTTAGAAGGGTCAGGTCTTCAGGGACAATGTGACTTCTTAACTGATGTACTATTGTTCTGTTGCTGCCATCTATAGGTTTTCAACTATAATGTGACTTCTTCAATGAATGGCTACTACTCAATTGCACCTGATGTTTTTCAAATGGTGAGGTTTCCTGCCTTAATCCCCCACCCTCTCCCCATTCCCCACTCTGGTTCCCATAGAAGAAGGGGATCTGTCAATTCACAGTTTTAGTTGTTCAGTGATGCAAGCCTTAATAAACTTCACTCAGTCTAATAACAATAAACTCACATGGGCATTTTTAAATTTGCCTTTAGAACCTTTCCAAGGTTCTAATATCAAGACACCACTCAGGGTGCCTCAACCTAACTTATCTGAGTCATTGTTCTAAATTCCTTTTAATTCCCAGGTATTCTTTAAATTATCCCAAGGACTCCATTTAGCAAAACTTCAAAGGAGTCGGGAGGAGTTGGGATGAGATATTTCCTTTCAACAGCCCAGCAATGCTCTTAGTTTCACGTAAGTCACTTTAGACCAAGTAAGATAAGTGATTGTTACTCTATTTCTCACCTACAGTCAGAATTTTTGTCTTCGTGTTCCCAACATTACAAAGCAAATAATTATACTTGCATTATCTATTATGCCTCCCAGGATTTTTGTGAGAGAAGTGCTTTATAAACCTAAAGTGAATAAATGAATGAGGGTGAAAAAACATTTATTAATTGCTTTCTAGGTGTCAGCTATTGAACTGGGCTACAAAATACAAGCAAGCAATGCAGTCCTTTCTCTCAAGGGTTCATAAATTGAATCTGAGAATTTTAAAAAATATTTTGAAAACTACATTTCAATTTCAATATAATTGGTTGGTTCCCTTGGTAATTCTTTATATTTTATCTTATTCATTTATTCTATCAAGATATCCATCAGCTTCACCAGATGGTCACCCAGGAGACAAAAAAGGTTATAAGAACCTTGTAATAGGGGCAGGTAAGTGGCCCAGAGAATAGAGTACCAGCCCTGGAGTCAGAAGGACTTGAGTTCAAATCTGCTCTCAGACATTTAATTTTTTACTTAGCTTTTTGACTTTGGATAGGTCGCTTAATCCATTGCCTTGCAAAAAAAAGAAAAGAAAAGAAATATGATAAGAATCTTATAATAATAAAAAAACAATTTATATAAGAGAACGATAGCCAAAAAAGATTCAACAGGGATGCCAGAGGAAATAGTGACTGGAGTCATAGGACAAATGATTGACATGTTCATTCCAGTAATGATAGTATTGATTTTTTAAATTTATTTTTTTAACTGATGGGACAAAATAAGCATTTCCATAGTATAGCATGATAAAAAGATTATTTTCACTTGAAACTACAAATCTTTTATCTTCAACTTGCTATTACTTTTAAAGGTATAATTTGAATTTTTAATATTTCTTCCTTCCCCCCACCTAGAGATGGCTACATTAGACGTTAATAGATATACATATATAGATATATAATTATTCTATACACATTTCTATTTATCAGTTCTTTCTCTGGATGCAGATAGCATATTTCTTGGTCCTTTATAGTTGATTTAAGTATTTATAGCATTCAGAATAACTTGGTGGTTCACAATTATTCTTTGAACAATATAGTTGTTTCCATGTACAATGTTCTCTTGGTTCTGTTCACTTAACTTTTTATTATTTCATGCAAGTCTTTCCATATCTTCCCAAGATCATCAACCTCATCATTTCTTAAAGCACAGTAGTATTCCATCACAATCATATGCCATAATTTGTTCATTCCCCAAATGTCTGAAATTTCCCTGAAATTTCCAGTTATTTGTTACCACAAGGTCGTTTTAGACTATGTGTGTGTGTGTGTGTGTGTGTGTGTGTGTTATTTTCCTTTTTCCTAAAGGAAATAGACCTAGTAGTGGTATTGTTGGATCAAAGTATAGGTAGTTTAATAACTATTTGGACATAATTCCAGATTGCTCTCACAAATAGTTGATGGTATTGATTTGATGACTATTATCAGAGTTAGGTAGGAGGACATGTCCTCAGAAGCATTAATGCTCTGCACAAATATGAATTAATAATATTAAGTGTAATAGTTTATCTCAGAACAAGTGGAAGTCACTGATGCATTGCACCAAACCAATATAAGGAATCTGATAGATAAAGCAACAAAAAAGAAAGGATGGGAAGTAATGCCAGGAAGCAAGGTTAGAATCAGAAGCACACTGCCAGGCCTAAGGGAAGTGTTAGAGGGACATGAAATCTGGGTTTTAGAGTACAAACTTTGAATGCCAACAATATGCAAATGAAAGGACTAATGCCTCCTAAACATGGACTGCACACTAATGAATGAAGTCTTGCTGACAGGAACAGATGCCTTTGGCTTGGCATAAAGTATAGAGAAAAGAGGAGTTGTGAATCTTAAAGGAACAATGTTTTTTTTTTCCTTCTAAAGGGAAAATAACAGACATGGAAGAGTGTATGCATAAAATCTTGTAAGTACACAGTATTTACTTGTTCTTTCTCCCATTAGAATGAATTCTCCTAGAGAACAAGGATTTTTTTTCTTGATAACCTTGAACAATGTTTAGTATATAATGCATTTAACTAATCTTTTTTGACCATTAACTATTTGAGGGAAATCTCTTATAGTAGAACTGAGAATCTAGCTGATCAAATTTGTCCTGAAGGGGCCAATGATAACATTTTTGCCTCCTCTCTCCTTTTCACAACCTGGGAAAATAGACATTAATTCCAAAGTTTTCCTCTTCTTTCATTTTTGTACAGAGAATGATAAAGTTTCTTCTCCCCCACTTCTTTTTTTTTTTTTTGAAATATTAATGTAACCTGAACCTCAGAGCTCATTCTTATGGGACTCTTTGCTTACTGGTGGAAAACAATACCCTATGCCTGAGTGAGGGACAGGACAAAGTTACAGAAAAATCTCTTCAACTTTTGGCTTCTAGCTTCAAGAAAGAAGATGCATAATGTCACTCTCTCTTCAGATCATTGCAGGAAGTCAGAATGAGAGGAGCTAGTAATCACTATTACATCTTTATCCTCAGCTTACTACACTAGAGACTTTGGGGAATTTCCCTTGGTGAAATGTAAGACTCTCTCTTGATTGAACTGAGTTACCTCATTCCCAATGAAAGAGTTCCTTCAAGCTGTATTGTTTTGATTTGGGGGTTTTTCAAGGCAATGAGGTTAAGTGACTTGCCCAAGGTTACACAGCTAAGTAAGTATTAGCTATCTGAGGTCAGATTTGAACATAGGTCCTCCTGACTCCAGGCTGATACTGTGCCACCTAGCCCCTGTTTTTGTTTTTGTTTTTGGTGGTTTTTGATTATTTGGGGTTTTTTTTTGTTTTGGCTAGTTTGTTTTGTTGTTGTTATTGTTGTTTTTGGTTCAAGCTGCATTGTTTGGAATGTACTCCTGTATATATACTTTCTCTGATTTGTGTTTTGGTATCAATTTAGATAAATGGGTTTATTTACTATTTCCTATGCGTGTGTTTGTGGAACTGGTATTTGGTAGAAAGGAGAATCAAGTCTTGGATATAAAGTTTGACCCAACACTGTCCCATTAATGAACAATGATAAGGAGTTAGCTTGAAACTAAGACTTACATTCTACAGCCCAGTTTCTTTCTTTCTCTCTCTCTCTCTCTCTCTCTCTCTCTCTCTCTCTCTCTCTCTCTCTCTCTCTCTCTCTCTCTCTCGCCCTAACTTGCTTTGCTCCCTTCTTCTGGCAGAAATTAAAATCTCTTTTGGGGAAAAAAGAACTAAGTATGAAAAAGGTAAAAATATGCTGAAGATGGATCTCTTTTGACCTCTCTGTGAGTCCACAAATGAAAACTCCAAGCTACATTAAGAAAACATTTTGAAATTAACCTAGCCTGAAGTTTTTTTACTAATCTGAAAAGGAAACCAAATCAATCTTTCTATAAGTTCTGAAACAATGTCTCTTTCCCCCTCTATCTGTTGAAACCAATCCTCTCTGTTGAAATTATTATATTGAAGATATAAGTAAGACTAAGGGTCCTTAACTTCCCCATTTAGAAATATAACCACTTTCCCACCTCCTTGAGGGGATTAGGATAATGATCTGCCTAAAAGAAGGAAGTCTTTCATTATTTTTGAATGTTGGTGCCAAAGCAGTTCTTTTCACCCTTGCCTTCTCCTCCCACAAGCAGTTGAGTGCAAATTAGAAAGAGAATCATAGTGATACATATTATTATATTTTATAAACTTCCCAAAGGAGAGCAAAAGTTGCTTGTGGAGTTTTCTCCCAATGAGAAGAAAAATAAACTGACCACCATTGCTCCCTAGGAGTTGATGGGCACATTTACACTGCCCTTTTCCTTGGTTTTCCACCCCATGCATGTGCAAAGAAATCTCTCTATGTGATAGACCTGAGGTTGTAACTAGAAAATAGAATTAAGATAAGTGGACTGAAGGAATCTGAAAACTCCAAGTTCCAAGAGTAGGCCAGAGAAGGGAAAGTTTCCCTTCTCATTTTCTAAAGTAGTTAAATAGGGGAATCTGTATGGTGGAAAGGTGAAAGGAGTTCAAAGATAAAATTCAAATCATTTCAAAAAGCATTTATCAAATGTCTGTTCAATCAGTTGGGGGTAGCTAGGTGGCAAAGTGGATAAAGAACTGGGTTTGAAAGACTCTTCTTTGTGCTGTTTACTAGCTGTGTATCTAAGACAGGTGGATTCATCCTATTTACCTCAGTTTAATCCTCTGTAAAATGAGCTGAAACGGAAATGATAAACCACTCTGGAGTCTTCATCAAGAAAACCCCAAAATGAGGTCATAGAGAGTAAGATATGAGTAAAAAAAAAAAACAATTTAACAATCCAGTCAATTATAAAAGCCTATTAAGTTCTTACTATGTGACAGACATCAGGATAAGCATTGGAGGGTACAAAAAAAATAAAGAGGAAAAACAGTCCCTACACTCATGGAGCATACTTTCTAATTGGGGAGACAGCACATATATAAATAGATATATAAAAAATGTAAAAAATAATGGAAGGTAACCTTAAAAGGGTACTATGTTCAAGGCACAATACTAGGCATAGGGAATTTAAAAAAGAAAAGAAAAAGATCCATATCCTCAAGGAGCTTATGTGAACCATTGGAGGACTGAAATATATTTTCAATTACTGAGGGCAGTGGTTCTCCAATGATATGCAGCAAATTCCCACTTGGATTGCCTCAAACTAGTTTAAAAAATGAATTGCTCCAGTAAGACCATCAAAATGTGGTGCTTAATTTGGAGTGCTAACTGATGGAAACATTGAGATTTAAAGAGGAGTATCTGACCTGGTCCAAGGAGATAAAAACTATACATACAAAGCTGAGTACAGAGAGGCGCGCTGGAGCCAACTCAAACCCACTTTCCAACAATTTTTAAATATTCAGTATGAGCACTGGCACCTTGGAAATTAGCAAACACTACAAATCAGGGTAATAAAAAGGGGAGAATATGGGAGGGACTAGTCCCAAGAAAAAAACAAACTCTAAAGATATACAAAAATATTTAAAGCAATTCTTTTTATGGTAGTAAAGAGTTAAAACTAAGATGGAATAAAGGGGTTATGAGATCAAAAATATTTGACAACCACTGGGATAGATACCCTATAAGTGCCAGAATCGCAAATAGTGGTCATTCTTTCCTCTTGCTAGTAAAGATAATTTTTTTAGAAGATTTTGTTAATCTTGTATCTTTTCAATATCTCACTGACTTCATCTTAAACCTCAAAATAATATTGGCTTTGTGCCCAGATTGCATTTTATATATTCAGCTTTTCATGATCAGAAAATGATCAAAGCCTACCATTATTCTCATTGCTATTATCTTTAAACAAACTGAAAACCATAACTTGTAAATGAACAAGTGGATTTCCAATTATATTAAGATCACATTAGCATGCAGCCCCCAAAAAAAGGAAAAAATCCATGTTTGGCAAACTTCAGTGGATAGATTGAATGACTCAATCTCAGTCTTGTACTCAAACTTCTGCAGTTTGATTCTGTTGGCCAGTCCCTTTCTCCTATATACTCTTTTTACCCTGACTTTTCATGACACAGGTCTCCTGGTTTTCTTCCTACCTGTATGTCCCCTCCTTTTCAGTTTCCTTGGCTGGATCATCATCTGTATCCTACCCCTTATGTATGATAAATGTTATCAGCTGATTCCCTCAAAAAACTATATACCTGACACCCTTTTGAGTTTAATCTATATTACTAATATTTTCTATCACTTTCTTAAGTCTAGGCAAGCAACAAAACAATAAATCTGTCCCTGATTTGCAGTATTTGCTGATTTCTAAGGTATGAGTATTTACAGTGAAAAATCTAACAGGTGTCTCCTCTGGACTTCTCCTCTCTTTTCATGATTTCATCAGCTCCCATAGGTTTATTAATCATCTGTATGTAGATGACTCCCATATCTATTTCTCCAGTCTTACCTCTAACCTGATGTCTCATATCACCAACTATTTGTTATATTTCTCCAACTGGATATCCCATCTGTATTTCCAACTCAATGTGTCCATACTAGAACTCATTATCTTCCTTCCCACTCTGCATGGGGGAATAAATTAGAATGGGGAGAGGTGTGAGGTAAGGAGACCAAAGAGGAGGCTATTGCAATAAGCAAGGAGAGGCAAAAGAATTTTCCTTATCTTGGAGTTCCCTACATTGACACTTACAGGTCAAGACAAAAACAAACAAAAATAATTTGTACTTATTGTATATATTTTGTTTCCCTCAAATGGAATGTAAGGTCCTTTAAAGGCATGTATCTTTCTTTTTTTGGAATTTTTCACCAGCACCCAACAAAATGTCTAACACAGAAGAAAAACATGATAAATGCTTGCAGAACTGAATGAAATGAATCACATTATTTCAAAATTATGTCATCTAAATAGTTCCTTTATGTTATACCTTTAGCAATCATTTAGTGAATCTGCCTTCTCAATAAGTCTATCCCCAAACTGCTGAAAGCATTCAATTACTCAACTAGGCACCAGATTTTGTGATATTAAGCAATGAAGTGCTAATGAGAACCATGTGTGAGTAATAAAAGTGTTCATGGGTTTGGTTGACCTACAAAATAAAAGATGGAGATATTACTGTTCTTCCATAACAGTTGGCTCAAGGTGGTCAGGTGATATGTGCTTGGTCGATGTGGAGGCCTCTGAAAGATTCAGGATTGTACAGTGATCAGGTCAACAGAATTTTGAGATGGGAGAAACAATGTCATTTATATAATGCCCTCAATTTACTGATGAGGAAAATGAAGCCAGAGAAGTTAGGTGAATTGTATAAGGTCACTCAAGCAGTATTAGCAAAGCAGAATTCAGACCCAGGTCTTCTGAATCTAAGTATAGTATTCTTTCTATTGTACAAACACACAATCAATTTAATCCACTGACTTCTGAGTTTTGAAAATCTTTGCAAGAACCTTTCATTCATTGATTGTGGAAATAACAAATTTACTACACTCTCATAAGAAATTATACAATCTTGAGTAACTCAAAATTTCAAATTCATTTGAAAAATAAACAAATCAAATTGCCTAAAATGAATTATTATTTTTCACATGATTTCACTCTTTCCTCATGAATTGTATTTTAAGAAGAAAATTGAATATAGAGATGTACTTTTAGTAAGGGAGATCTGTGCTACATCCTGCCTCAAACATACACTAGCTTTGTGAACTTGGGCAAATCATTTGGGCAAAGCACTATTTGAACCTCAGGTTTCTCATCTGAGAAATGAAATGGTAGGAGTGTATAATGTATGTGTGTGTAGATAGATAGATATAGATAGATAGATAGATAGATAGATAGATAGATAGATAGATAGATAGAAATAGAATGATATATAGATATAGATATAGATATGCCTATATATACATACATATATATATATATATTTAAATCTATGAAATCTAATACATATATATATATTTAAATAATTTGGTCTGGGGTCAGAGGACAATTTCCTTTCTTTAGTCTCAAGAAGATTCATCTTCATGAGAGCAATTCTGGCCTCAGACATTTACTAGTTATGTGCCCCTAAGCAAGTCACTTTACCCTGTTTGCCTCCATTTCCCCATCTAAAAAATGAGTGGAGAAGGAAATGGTAAACCACTCTAGTGTCTCTGAAAGAAAATTCAAACAGGATCAAAAAAAGATACAGACAGTACTGAAACAACTTAATAATAAAAATCTGGTCTGGCATTCACATGATGAAATATGATAAAAAAAAAAAAACTAGTCTTACAAACAGTTTCTCAGGAATGCCTTGCAAAGCATATCTGTCCAGAAGATGACATAATTCCTTTCCAATAGAGGCAAATTCATTATCTTAAAAAGTCTAACAGTAAAAGAAATGTCTAATAATATTCATGGGTTTTAGAGAAAAGATATCTTTGATGATACATTAGTTTGTATCAAGAATGGGAGTACTTCCCATGCATCTAAACTCTGGCTCCTTTTGTTGCAACCTAACTTCTGGTTCCTTTTTAAAGGGCAATGAATGACATCTTAAATTGGCATTCTTAATAAATATATCATTTATTTGTTTGTTTATAATAATAAATAATTGAAAAATGAAATGATTCTTTTGTGCCTGTGACTTAGGGATTGTATCAGAGAAAATTGTCCAGTGAGACAGATACCTGTGGAGGAACCATTCCACTAAGTAGATTATAAGAAGAATAGTAAAAAGGCTTCATTCTCTTTTAAGCATTTGACTTTGTAGTTCAGCTACCTACTTCTCCCTTGCAATTCCACCAAGAGAGGGAAAGTATTTCTCTCCATCCTCACTCCCTAGCAGAAATGACAGCTACAAGCTGATGGCAGCAAGTACATGTGCTTCTTAGATGAACCTGAGTACCTGGATACCTTCTACTTTTGAGTTCTTTGAGGACAAGTGGGCAACCAGCACCTAACAAACCTGAAAAAATGAATGTGTTCAGCCCTGATATCTACCTTTTGAGTTTGAAGGTTCCTGAGTTCCTGAATCAGCTTAATTTCTCCTTTTCTCCACAAGAGTTGAAATTTTCAACCTTTTTGTTTTTAACAACCTATGAATGTTTATACTTGAACTGAAGTACCTGGATAAAACTGTTACAATTATTACTTCTTAGTAATTTGACAAACTCCATTCAATTTCCTTTCTTTAGTCTCAACAATTTCATACTCACACCTATCTTCCCTCAGCCTTATACTAATCGCCCTGTTTCATCCATTTGCCTCACCTTCCAAATGTTCCATTTGACTTTTTTTACTTACCTTGCCTTGGCAACTACCATATCCTTCTTGAGTATATCTTTTTAAGGAAGTTCTGCTCCCTGATCCTCTTTGATTCTTTTATGTCCTCTTTGTACTGTAGTTGTCCTCTTTCAATGCAGAAGTAAAATCTGGGACAAAATATCTTTGTAGATTGGGATGTTTTCAAAAGTAAATAGTATGATAAAGCAACCAAAAAAGAAAAAAGCTAATGTGCTTTTGGGCTGCATGTAGGGAAATATAATTCCAGAAAGAGGGAGGTGAGGATCCCATTGTACTTGACTGTTGTCAGACCTCATCAGTAGCACTGGGTTCAGTTCTGGGTGTCACAATTTAAGGAGGATATTGGGCTGTAGAGAATCAAAAAAAAAAGGTAAAAAAGGATGATAAAGAGTCTTTGGGGGTGGCTAGGTGGCGTAGTGGATAAAGCACCGGCCTTGGAGTCATGAGTACCTGGGTTCAAATCCAGTCTCAGACACTTGTTAATTACCTAGCTGTGTGGCCTTGGGCAAGCCACTTAACCCCATTTGCCTTGCAAAAAAAGCCTTAAAAAAAAGAGTCTATGTCATGTAAAGATGGGTTGAAAGATCTAGAGACAGTGTAGTGAAGAAAAAATTTTAGGGTATATTTGATAGGTTATTAAAATTTTTGAAAGGCTCTTTTGAAAGGAAGGATTCATTTTTCTCCATTTGTCACCAGAGGACAAAACCAAGACAAATGGATGGAAATTACAAAGAGGCCAATATAGTATCACTTGATGGGTAAAACTCCATAATAATTAATTAAAGTAACAATTAATTAGGACTGTGCAAAGTTGGAATGGACCACTTCAGGAGAAAGTGGGTTCCCCCTTCAGAAGTCTTCAAGTAGAAGTTGAACTACTACTCCTTAGGTATGCTGTGATGATTATATCAGTACTTTTCTTCATTGATCCTGTCTTTTCTGAAGATCCAAGAATGGCAAAAGAAGATCTGATTCTCCTTTTATACATTTTTAGGTATCAAATGAAGGATTTCAGTCACAAAACAATTTTTCCCTTGCATTTAAGATTTGGTTTTTAAATTGTATCTTCTTTAAAATATTACAACATTTAATGAAAAATACATTTCAAATCAGAACTATATGTATTTTTAATTAATAATTTATTCCTACTTTCCAAATAGTTTTGAGATCCCTAAATTTGTACAAAATTATGAATGAAAAACTCAGGTTCAAATCCTGCATTTGGTACATACTGGTAGTAGCACCATGGACAAGTTACTTGATCACTCAAAGATCTAAAACACTTGTAGTTTCAGAAAGGGTACTGACTAACATGTCTAAACTTTCCTAAAATCACAGATCCAATTCTAGTCCTGTGATATAAGGATAAATTGAAATACATGTAAATATTATATTGATAAACTAGTAGTTTGTCAAAGTACCTTACAATAGGATAATTTTCCTTGATCTAATTCTTCATTTAGATATTTTTCATAGTGGTCCAGTCATATGAAATTCATAGAAAATCATAAACTCTAAAGAGATAAAGTTGTAGGTCACCTAAATGACAAAGGAGAAGCTAACCCTCTAACACACTAACTTTGAGAGGTAAACAGAGGCATCAAAACATCACCAACCAATCTCAACTGAAACCTCACTATAATACATCTTTTATTCTTCCTTAATAGATTCTCTATCCCACTCACTACAATAGGTATTCCAAATCTTTTCTGTTCTCAAGTTTCTCATGGCACTTCTTCCTCAACTCTCTCAGAGGAAGATCTAATCTTACCCTTTACCAAAAAATAAAAATTTTAAAAATATCAAAGCTAATCTAAAGGAAGCTTCTCTTCACATTTCACAACTATATAATATTATCCCCCCATTATTTCCTTCTTTATTCCAGTCTCTTGAGAAGATGACCCTTCTTTAAACAAAGCTGAATGCCTGCAAATTGTATTTCTTTTCCCTTTCCTCTCCCCTTTTTTTTCTCTCCCTTCCTCTTTTTTCCTCCTATTGTTTTCTCTACCTTTCTCTTCCTCTTCTGTGTGTCTCTCTTTGTGTGCATATCTCTCTTTCTCGCTCTCACTCTCTTCTTTCCTCTTTCCCTCTTTCTCTCCTTTAAAATCTCAGAAATAGGATCCAGTCATTTACATCCTAAGACTAACTTCTGTCTCCTCTCATTTACCTATACCTTCTGTAATCTAAATTCTAGTCCAATCCCCCAAATATGCCTTCTGCAAAATCAACAGTAAAATCTTAATTGTTATATCATCTTCCTGATTTCTCTGAAGCATTTGACACTCTTGACCACCTTCTAGATACTCTCTCTTTTCTGGGTTTTCGTGATGCTATTCTTTTCTGATTTTTCTCTTGCTTGTGTCCTCTAAAGAACTATAAGCACATCTCCAAGGATCTGTCCTAGGTCTTCTTATCTTTTCCATCAAAACTCTAACTTGATGACTTCATCAGTTCCCATTAGTTCCATTATTATTTCCATACAGGTGATTTCCAAAATTATCCAATCAAATCTCTTTCCTGAAATTCATTACCAGATAACAAATATTGTACTGGACATTTCATACTGAACATCCCACATCCATCTCATCCTGAGCATGTTTAAAGCAGGACTCTTAATCTTTGCAATAACAACACCAATAACAACACTCCTCTTCCAAACTTCTCTATTGTGGAACACTATTATTCAGAGTACCACCTTCCTTTTAGTCATGAAGGCTTAAAAATTCAATATCACCTTCACATTCTACCTCACCTCATATATCCATTCATTTGCCAAATTTTGACTTTTCTATATCATTTTTTCACACTTATACAAAAACTACACATTTAGATCCTTGTAACATCTCGCATTGCAATAGTATCCTATTTGGCCTACCTGGATTTCGATCCAACTTCCACTGCCAAAGTGACTTTCATAAAGCACAGATCTGACCATGTCACTCCCTACTCAATAAACTATAATGCCTCCCTATTACCTCTAGGAACAAATATAAACCCCTCGACCTTAAAGCTCTTCAAAAACTGGACATTTTCAATCTTCTTCAACATTCCTACCCTCCACATACCCTTTGATCCAGTTTACTGGTCTTACTATTCCTCACATATGACACTTCCACCTCCCATCTCTGGACCTTTACCCAAATTGTCCCCTGTCCCTAGAACACAGACCTTCCTGCCTTCTGCTTCTTGGAATTTCTGGCTTCTTTCAAGTCTCATCTAAGGTAACTATGCAGTGAGATCTAAAGGAAGAACTTCAGATCATTGGAAGAAATCCCCCTTTGGAGGATTTTCTGTGAAATATAAATGAATCCCACAAGATAAAGTAATTAAAATAATTACAATAGTTCTTGTCTCCTTCATTATCCAAGAAGATCAAAATGACATCACCATGTTAAAGATAAATTACAATGTTTCCAACTGTGGTTGATCAGACCAATATGAGCTTGGAATACTCTACCACAGGTCAGACACAAATAATCCATGTGAAGACCCCTACTTACCTACCTCATATTTCCTTTGAGCTGCTTCAATTCTGCCTTGTTCAAAGAGCATAGCACCTTCTCTGATGTGTGCCCCCCAGGCTGAGCAGCAGTCCTGTACCAGTGTCTCCTATGTCGCATAATAAATTCTAAAGTTCTTAAGAGAAACCTCCTCCTGGTATGGCTTCTTCTGACCCCCTTGTGAATACTTGCCCTGTCTGAGTGATACAAAAAGTAGGCTTTTTGGCAAGCATATGTTTGGCATTCTAACAACATGACCAGTTAATTGTAGTTGCTCTCTCGGTAGTAACATTTGAATGCTTGGCAGTTAGCTCAAGAGAAAACCTCAGTGTCTGGTATCTTCTTCTGCCAGTCTAATATCTCTTCTCTCCCACACTTTCTTTCAGAACCTCCCAAATACTGAGATAGCTCTGGAAATGCATGTGTCAACCTCATTATCAATGTGTACCTTCCTGGAAAGGACACTGCCAAAATAAATGAGCTTGTCCAAAACTTCTCCATTTGCTATAATGGATGGTTTCACATATGGATAGAGTGTTGCTGACTGATGCTGATTACCTATGTTACCAGGTCAATATTAACACAAATAGCAGATCCAAACTTTGTTGCATCTCAGCTTCAGAGACTGCATTAAGTAAACAGTCATCTGCAAACAGAAGATCATGCACCAACACTCCCTCCACTTTGGGCTTACCTTTAGTCTTTTCAAGTTGAAGAATTTACCAACAGTATGGTAGCTAACCTTGATGCCATGTTCATCTTCTGTGAAGGCATTTGATGACATGGCTGAAAAAATCATGGTAAAAATCATGGGAGCAAGGACACATCCTTGATGACTGGAAAATCTCAAGAGCATCATCCACTATCCAGAACCTGAGCATTCATGCCATCATGAAACTGACATACAATACTAATCAACTTCTACAGGCATCCAAATTTTGACATAATTTTTGAAAAACCCTCACAACTGTATCAAAGGAAGTGCATACTTGATCAGTTCTACAAAGGCTGTATACAGATCTCTGTTCTGCTCCTGGCATTTTTCCTGGAGTTGTCAGGCAACAAACTCCATGTTGACTGTTCCTCAACCCTTTCTGAAGCCATACTGGCTCTCAGTGAGGTCACCATCTTCCAGGTGAAAGATGAGCCTACTGAGGACTGTGACAAGAATCTTACCAGTAGTGACTAAGAGAGAAACACCCCTATGATTGTCACAAAAAATCTATTTGTTTACCTTTATAGAGATCAACAATGGAGACGTCCTTGAATTCTTGGGGGGATAGCCTCTTCATGCCATATAACCTGGAAAATTTCAGTCAGCTTTTAGATGAGCAATGGACCCCCCACCTTATAGATCTCAGTTGGAATAGAATCAGCTTCAGGTGCTTTGTCACATGAAAGGAATCTAATGGCATTCAAAACTTCTTCACTTGGAACTGTACCTAGGGACAGATTAACTTCAATTTGAGGTAAACAATCAATGGTTTCCTGCATTGATTGATAATGATCTGATAAGAACACAATAGAAGTATTCAGCCCACCTGTGGAGGGACTTGTCCCTATAATTAATCAATGTTGCTCCATCAGCACTGAGTACTTGACATGCACCATAGGTCTTTGGTCCATAAATAGCTTTCAGAGATATTTATGAAAATGAAGATCACCTGGTAGGAGAAGCTACCAAAATCTGAGGTCCTTTCTTGAGCTAAACTATCTAACAATCCAACATTACTACAGTGAATGTGATTATAATGGGCTGTGCACATTGTTAAAATGCCAGAGATAAGCCTTCCAAAAAGACTATTTTAAGGAGAACTCACACAAGGCAAGTGCTCACAAGAGGGTCAGAAGAAGTGATACTGGGACATACTGAAGGTCTCTCTTAAGAACTTTAGAATTGATTGTACGGCATAGGACACACTGACACATGACCTTCCAGCCATGTTGTGCCCTCATCAGTGGGGGTTCTGTGCTCTATGAGAAAGGCAGAATTGAAGTTGCTCAAAGGAAATGTGACATATGTAAGTTTAGAGTAAGCATCCCAGGTATTCATATGGACTATTTGTGCTTGACCTGAGGCAGAGCATTCTGAGCTAGTATGGGTCTGATCAACCATGGTCAGACATGCTGTAATTTATATCAGACATAGTGATGTCATTTTGGTCTTCTTCCATAACAGCCTTCAAGGCATCACAAAAGCACTTTAGTTGTTACTATCAGCATAAAACTGAATTTCATCTGTTCTCTTACTGAACCAAAAGTCCTGCATCTCTCTAATCTTCACTTATTCTTTCCTTTTGATGGAATTAAATGCTGCCTTCTTAGAAATGGAAGAACTATCCTGCTGGTTGTGAAGTTATCATTTCTCATTTAGCAGCTTCTCTATCTCCCCATCATTTTCATCAAATTAATCTTAATGTTTACAAGTGTTCTGACCTAGATGAACAAATGCAGTGCTGTACTGAAATCTCTGAAAATTGCCCACTCTTTTTTCTACTCCACTGTTGCCAACTGTATGTTGGCTCAGTTTTCATTCCAAATTAGCAATAAAATGTTCCCATTCAGAGAGGCACTCTAATCTCTTGACATTAATTCTTCTAGTAATCATTTTGTATTAGAGCCACCACTTCCATTGAATGTGAATACTTCGCTTGGAAAATATGAATCTGTAATCCATCCAGCATTCTGCACCACATACTGCCTTTGCAACTCTCACATCCTATCTCTTCTCCTTACATTCACATAGTCTGTTAGATGCCAATGTTTGCCATGAGAGTGTATCCAGGAAGTTTTATTGCATTAGGCAAAAGGAAGACAGTGTTTATGATGAGAAGGTCATGAGAGGCACAACTCTTAAAGTAGTAGGGAGTATTGTTGCTGTTTCCAACTCCATGCCTCCCAAAAACTCCCTGCCATGTCTAGTAGTCTGAGCCTATTCTAGCATTAAAGTCCTCCATAATTATAAGCATGTCCTTTTTTGATACATTGATGATAAGGGTCTTAAAGTCTTCATAAATTTTTTTCTTTGACATCATCATGGGTCATCTTGGTGGAAGCATAAGCACTGATGATGAAAGTATGACATTTTTCTGCAAGTAGCAATCTCATTGTCATGAACCTGTCACTCACTCCTTTTGGTAGGCATTCAAACTAGTTAACTAGATTAGTTTTGATTGCAAAGCCTACCACCCCCTTCATTGAGGCCACTCCAGAAAAATGTGTATCCAACTCCAACTTCAGTAATTTGGCCTTCATTTTCCAGTCTTCTTTAACTCAAGGCTACCATTTGGATATAATACCTGCTGAGTTCTTTTGCAACATTAGCTGTTCATCTTTCAGAACTATTGGATCTTGTGTTTTCTATGATTATGTGCACATTTTATGTCTTGATGGTGAGTGGAATCTTCTTTGAAGAACCTTTTGTACATTTTTTTGTTGCAGGGTGAAATCTCCACCTGCTGCAATAATCAGGCCAGGGCTGGATAAGCAGAAAAATTTTAAGGTACCTTTTCCAGCCCCATCCTCATACCAGAAGATGAGCAGTGTGATCCTTTAAAGGTCTGCTCTGTCACTCAGTGGGCTACTGAATTGTACTGCTGTTTTCAGTGCGGAAGCAACCCTATGGCCTGGACTACCTGTTTGTAGAGCTGAGGCTACAACTCCCAGTGTATTCATATTCATATTCATATTCATGCTTTGTCACTTGTCTATCACCATAGGACTTTGAGATAGGAATAATAATGTGTGATGTCTTAATGACCTTGGTGTCTTTGATGTCTAACCAAGTTGTAAACACGCTACAAGTTGTGCTTCAGCTTCCTTCATAGCTGCTGAAATAAAGTATTCTCATCCACCCATTTCAGCAAAAGACTTCATGTGCTTGCGGTAAACCCCCTCCCCAACTCATTGATGAATTTGGAATTTCTTTAGTTACCCCCAACCTAGGTTAGCCACCTGTCAAAATGGTTTAACAGGATGTGGCTGTTTGGAGTCACAGGCAAGAGTTAGGAGGCTCAGGAGGACGTCAAAGGTGGAAAGCAGCCCTGAAAAGGACTTGGCAGCCCTCACTACAGAGTGACTAGTCTTCCTTAAACACACCCTACACCCCAATAACAACAACAATAATAACAATAGCTAGAATTTATATAGTGCTTTAAGGTTGGAAAAGAATTTTAGAACTAAGATCTCATTTTATCTTCACAAGAACCCTAGAATATAAGTACTATTATTTTCCTAATTTTACAGGTGAAGAAATTGAGACAGATAAAGATTAAGCATTTAGTAATCACCTACTACATATCAAGCACTGTGCTAAATGCTGAGGATACAAAGAAAGGTAAAAGTAGCCCTACTCAAAGGGAATTTACAATCTAATGAGTGTGACAACATGCAAATAACTACTCACAAGACAAGGATACATTGGAAATAACAGAGAGAAGGTACTAAAATTAAGAGGATTTGGAAAGGCTTCTTATAAAAAAAGGTGATTTTTTACTGGAATGTAAAGGGAGTCAAGAGGCAGAGATAAGAAAGTAGAGTATCCCATGTCTAGAGGATAGTCAATAAAATTGCCTGGAGAAAGGAGATAGAGTATCTTTTTGAGAAACAGCTAGATATGTATTCATAGAATACTATTGTTCTATTAGAAACCAGGAGGGATGGGAATTCAGGGAAGCCTGGAAGGATTTGTATGAACTGATGGTGATTGAGATGAGCAGAACCAGGGAGTGATGATCAACCTTGCTCATTCCATCAGTGCAACAATCAGGGGCAATTTGGGGCTATCTATGATGAAGAATACCATCTGTATCCAGAGAAAGAATTGTGGAGTTTGAACAAAGACCAAAGACTATTACATATCATTTAGAAAAAATGTTATCTTATTATGCAATTTTGCTATCTCTTATACTTTATTTTTCTTCCTTAAGAATATGATTTCTCTCTCATCACATTCAACTTAGATTAATATATACCATGGAAATAATGTAAAGACTTCTGTGGGGGGTGGGGAGAGGGAAGCAAGATTGGGGGAAAATTGTAAAATTCAAAATAAATAAAATCTTTCTTTAACAGAAAAAAAGAAATAGCTAGGAAGCCAGTGTCACTGATTGCAAGAAAACATGGGGATAAAGGTAGGGAGACATAAGGTGTTAAAGGAGCAAAAGTCAGATTATAAAAGACTTTTAAGTGTCTGAGGCTGGCTTTGAATTCAAGACTTCCTAATTCCTAAGCCCATGGTTTTGTTTACTGTATAAGCATACAGAGGGTGAGCACAAAGGACTATTATGCCACATTCAGGGTGCAACTCATTTTTCTGGGCCTTAGACATGTAAAATAAGGTGTCTCCTAATAATAAGAAAAGAGATTAATGAAAAGAGAGGGTCTTATCAAGAGACATGTGAGGGTCCTATCAAGAGCTAATAAACCATATTTAAACTCAGGAAAATGAATCTTCCTTAGTCCAGCCACAGCACTTTTCCCACTAGAGAGAAAACCAGCCCAGTTTAGCAAAGAAACAAATCAAAATTCCAATGCTGATCAGTGATGGTTAAGACCCGAGGAAAACCTCTGCACTTCTATCCTGGGAGAGATAGGGATACCCCAATACTAAAAAAATTATAGATACATACATGTAGAGCAATCAAAATACATTATATCTACATACTTTTTTTACATGTACACTTAGCCCTTGGGAGGTCTCCCTTGAGGTTTCAAAATATCTCTTTTCAAACCATTTTCACACAAATGGCTTCTGTTATTACAAACAAGAAGCAATATAGAAGAGGCCATGGCTAAAAGAAGCTTTTTTCCCTTATCCTTTCTTATTTACAGAATTTAAAAATGATAGACATAATCTGCCCGACTCCAAGAAACAAATGAGGACCAATTGGTAGGAGTCACAAGGGAGTAAATTTTATTTCAACATAAAACATTTCTTAAATCATAAAAGTCTAAAGTTAGAATGGGATTCCTCGTGATCTTCTTGGAAGTATTCAAGCAGATATTGAAGGACCCTTTGAAAAAGGAAATATTGGGGTGGCTAGGTGGTGCCATGGATAGAGCACCGGCCTTGGAGTCAGGAATGCCTGGGTTCAAATCCGGTCTCAGACACTTAATAATTACCTAGCCCTGTGGCCTTGGGCAAGCCACTTAACCCTATTTGCCTTGCCAAAAAAAAAAAAAACTTGAAAAAGGAAATATTGTCACAGTGATTCTATTTCATGGAACTGTTGTCCTGGATATTCCAAGAAGAATTGAGAAAGGAATAAGACACTATACAGACATGATCTGCATTAATAGGATTTAAACCTAGAAGGAACTTGGATAGTCAATGGTTCTTAAATTTTTTCATCTCTGGACCCTCGTTTCTATTCTACTGAGATTTACTGTCATTAGAAATTAAAACTCAAAGCATTTTAAATTCTTATTATTAATTCATTTAATATAAAACATAATTAGCAGATATATGGTGCTTTAAGATTTGCAAAGCAGGGCAACTAGGTAGCAAAATGGATAGAATACCAGCTCGTGAGTCAGAGGACCTTGGGCAAGTCACTTGACCCCATTGCCTTAAATAAATTTCTTTAAAAAATTAGCAAAGCACTTTACAATTATCTCATTTTGCTCATAATAAACCTATGATGTAGGTGTTATTATTATATATATATTTTACAGATGAATATAATCCTTATAATGAAAGCAATGATAAGTCTATTACATGCTAATATAGTATTTTGTGAGAAAAATAGCTATATTTTCCAAAATCAAAAGTTAAGTGAGAAGAGTGGCATGGTTTCACATATTTTTGAAAATCTCTTTAATATCTGGCTAAATAGAAGACAGCTGGATTCTGATATCTACTTCTGCATTAAATCTGTTGCAAAATGTTGTTTTGATTGAAGTATATGAAGAAACTCCAACCTCACACAGACATATAATTGGGAAAAGGAGAAGTTTAAAAAGTAAATAATGTCTCAGTGTTATTATGAAAATAGTTTTGACCCTATGAAAAGGTATAGGGAATCCTCAGGGATGAACACAGACCAAACTTTAATCTAATCCAATTTCCTCATTTATTAGCTAAAGAAACCAAAGCCAAGAGAAGTTCATGGAATCAATAATTTAGAAAGGAGAACCAAAAGGTCAAATATTCCCACTCCTTCCTTTTATAGATAAGAATACTAAGAACTAGAGGGATTAATTTTTTTGACCAAAGGTACACAGATTCCAAGTAAGAAAAGGTGAGATTTGAACTTAGGTCTTTTGATTCTAAATCAAGTGCTTATTCTGTTATAACTTATTTTACAGATAAGGAAAATGAAGTCCAGATAAGTGACTTGTCTAGGACCATACAGGCAATAACCATAAGCAATAGGATTTATATAAACCTAAGTCCTCTTACTCAATAATCAGTAGTCTTTCTACTATGCACATATATATGTACTGTGCACATAACTTCTAATGTTGTGTTTTGTTCAAGGTCAGTAAATGGTAGAGGGATAGCAAAGTAAATGACAGGTCTTCTTATTCTAAGAATGGAGTTTTTCCCACTTTCCCCATTAACCTCATGGGATAGAGGGGAAAATATAAGAAATGTTACATTTCATGGTTCATTTCACTACCTTGATGAATCCATAATGTCATCCATGTGGGTAATTTCCTCACTATTATGGATTGCAATCCAACCTAGCATTTTTATCCTTCTTCTTTGATATAAGCTATGACTCTGAACAAAAGAGGAGGAATAAAGATATTTGGAACTGGAGGTGATTAAAAACTAAACAAAGCAATAAAACCAAAAACATGATTTAATTAAAAATTATTAAGGATAATTTTTTCTACATAGTAAACTGCTTTTTGTTAACAAAAAGAAATAATAAATTCAGCAGAATCTTTAAAAAGTGGCATATTAATGATAATTAGATATGAAAAGCTACCTGTTTCCTTCTCATGCTCCCATCAAGGATACTCTTTAATGAATCTTTTTTAATGTAAATTTTATAAAGATAAGAAAACTGGCATATAGTTTGCTAAAAACTTATGTCTCTGTTGCATTTTTGGTGGACTGAGGGGGTCCTTAATGGTGATATTGCACTTCTGCTCTGATTTTTTTCTCCATTAGTTTTCAATATTCCTCTCTTTGAATTATCCTTTTTTTCACATTTATTTTTTTTATTTTTAATTTATAGAAATAAAAGAAGCAAGAATGCCTTTAAAAGAAGAATTGGTCAGTTAGAAAAGGAGATTTAAAAAGCTCTCTGAAGAAAATAACTCCTTCAAATGTAGAATGGAGCTAAAGGAAGCTGATGACTTTGCAAGAAATCAAGAAACAATAAAATAAACCCCCAAAAATGAAAAGGTAGAAGAAAATGTGAAATATCTCATTGGAAAAACAGCTGACCTGTAAAAACAGATCCAGAAGAGATAATTTAAAAATTATTGGGCTACCTGAAATTCATGACCAGGAAAAGAACCTGGTCTTCATTTACAAGAAACATTTCCACAGCATAACATAATAAAATGAACAACTTGCTATTCCTTTTAAATTTATAATAAAGCTAACTTATAACTATCTTTTTTTCTTCTTCTCTCTCCCCACCCATTAGACACAAATAATCATATATATATATATATATATATATATATATATATATATATATATATATATATATATATATATGTATATGTATAAATTATTCTATATGTATATAGAATATATGTATATTCTATATGTATATGTATGTATAAATTATAATGTATATGTATGTATAAATTATAATGTATATGTATGTATAAATTATTCTATATAAATTATTCTAAACAAACTTCTATTTATCAGGGGTTTTCCCCCCCTTTGGATACATATAATGTCTTTCTTCATGTGTTCATTATAGTTAATTTGTTATAAAAATTATAATAGTCAAAATGATTTAGTCACTCAAAGTCATTCTTAAAATATTGCTACTGCTTTCTTTTCATTCTACTCATTTTACTCTTCATTATTTTATGCATGTCTTTCCATGTTTTTCTATGATCATTAGTTAATTTTTTTATTTAAGGCAATGGGTTAAGTGGCTTGCCCAAGGTCACACAGGTGGGCAATTATTAAATGTCTGAGGTCAGATCTGAACTCAGGTCCTCCTTACTCTAGAGCTAGTGCTCTATCCATTATACCACCTAGCTTCCCCTGAGTTCATCATTTGTTATAGAGTTTTCTTTAGGGTCAGCTTGGTGGTAAAAGGAATAGAACATTAGTCCTAGAGTCAGGAGGACCTGAGTTCAAATCCAGATTCAGACACTTAATACTTAATAGTTGGGTAACCTTGGTCAAGTCACTTAACCCCATTGCCCCACAAAAAACAAAAAAAATTATCCTTTTTTTTAAAAACCCCTTAGTGTTTTTAGAAATTTTCCTCCAGTATAATTTTTTTCGGTATATACATACATATATATATGTGTGCATATATATATATATGCATATATATGTATATATATATGTAGCTAGATTCAACCATTCTACCCTCCTTTATCTTCCTAAAAATTGTTATCACTTTCTCATATAGTACATTGATCAAATAGTTCAAATATTATGGTTCTCCTTTCACCATAGATAAAAATAAATAACTATAAAACTTGAGCAAATATTTTCTCTTTCATTTATTCCTATTTGCAAATATACCTTTAAATGATCTTGGAATGTCTTACACCACAGTTTTGCAAGTTCACTTTCCCCTCAACAACTTATTATGCTTTTGATATAATATTGTTAATGATATTCTGTTATTATCTTCTCTAATATTTTTCAAGCAGATTTGTATCATAAATTATCATTGCCCTTGGCTACTGTGTCTTTCTACTAGACAAGGAGATCAGATGTTTACAGGATAATACAATTTCAAGTCTTTTTTTACTTCTTCAATATTGCAATTGTTAAACCTCCAAGAAATTATTCTGGAGGAATCAATATATTTACATCTTTCCAATTCCCATTTTTCATGAGTTTTCAGCTTGTATACAAAAGTCACAAGAAACATCTTCTTGTTTTTATCCTTTCTTTTAATGCAGAAATAATCTTGACACTTGCTCTCACCAGCCTTTGAACCAACTATATAGGCAGTTGATTCAGAACTAAGTTATATTCCTTTGCAGTTATTTCTAATCATGAGCTTCATTTTCTTTTCAGTTTCATTTTTTGAGATGTCTCTTGTGCTTCCTACATGTTATGCCTTCTGAATCCTTTTTTGAAGAGACAAATCATAGTATAAAGATATAAATGAGTTTTCTCAGTAATCTATGAATATTTGGTTACTTTTATTTCTTAGTCACAAGTTGTGCTTTCCTTAATTATTTTCACCATTTCTCCCTAGGTCCACTTTCACACAGAAGTCATCAATTGTTCAAGTGTATATTGACAGTCTGGACAATATTGTCAGATTGCCCAAGCTACAATTATCTACATTGTGGTCTTTTTGCTTAACACTATAGAATTGTATATCAAATGAAGAAGTGTCCATGAAATAATGTTTTAGTAGCCAAATGAAATTCTCTACCAACTAATCCCTTTATTTGCCTCTCCTAACAGAATCTGTAATCCACCATTCCATTTAGCTGCAGTGCCTTTATGTTTCCTGGTTTCATTTAAAGCAAGAATGTCAATAATGATGTGGTTCAGTTCCTCTATTAAGTACATCAACATTTGGCCATCAGCCAAAGATCACACATTAAGAACACCAACAGTTAAATTAATGTTTGTAGAAGTTCTAATAACTGTGTGATGTTTGGCAGACTATCTCCTATCAACCCATTGCTCTTCCCTCCATTCTTTTACTGTCACTGAGAAGGACTGATCATAGTTTACAGTTTTATTTATTTCATGTTATCATGCAAATTTAGGAGAGCTTTGGTGAATGGTTTGAAAGAATAGTAAGATGGATTAGAATGTATTAGTGATATTCATAACTAAGTGTAGCATATGTGCAAATGAAGTCACATGCATCCCTCTTTATCCACCCCAGTCCCATGAGGCAAATTGCTGGGTGGTGGTTTATTTTGAGCAGTGGGATGTATGCTCCATTTAAAGCCCAAAATCATTTGAGATCCAGGTTTTCAGACAAAGGGTTGGGCCATGGCATCTGTCATGTCACAGATGAGGCAAGGCAGTCAAGGAGCATGGATTGTCAGCAAAAGCAGAGGTTTCTAAAAAAAAATTAACCAGGAAGACCTACTCCAGATAATAAAGATAGAATTAAAACTATGTCCTATCAACAAACTTGTTAGAGAGTTTCAGCATCCAGTTCCAAGGTTAGAATTAGGAAGATTGGAGTATAAACGCAGTTTCAGACTCTTAATAGCTGTATGACTGTGCAAGTTATTTAACTTGTTTGCCTCAATTTCCCAATCTATAAAATGGGGCTAAAACTAAGATCTACCTCTCAGGGTTTTTGTGAGGTTCCAATTACATAATAATTATAAAGCATTTATTACAAGGTCTGGCATATTGTAAGTACCATATAAATATTAATTATTATCATATTGCCATCATCATTATCTACCATAGTTACACATAAGGAGATAGTCCTGACAGAGTAGAGACTTAGACTCCTCTGGCTATTCACATGCATATGTCACTGTGGCCAAAAATCTCCTCACTTAATGTGATTGGAGCTACATTGGTTTAATATGGAAAGAGATTGGGCAAAAGAGGGATATTGGAGGGAAGGAATAATCTCTGCCATGCCTATACATTCCAAAAGGAGTTGTATTTACTTTCTCAGGTGGGAACCTCTTCTTCCTCTTTTTTGCTTTTATTCTTGCCCTCTCACTTCACTTTTCCTTTCTCCTCAGTGACTCCTTGGAATTACCTGAGAGCACATACTCTTTGCTAACTATTGTCATAGATCTCTTTGGCAATCTGGAGAAACCTACAGAACCTCTTATATAAATAATGTTTAAAGTAACTAAAGGAAATGCTACATTTCAATTAAAGTTTATTTAAACTAAACTTGTCATTTTTTTCCCATCCCAATTCACAGATCTTCTGAAATCTAACCTGGACCCCAGGTCAAGAACCTCTGCCATAGAAGCAGATAAACTAGGTTCATCCAAAAAGACTTGACCTTGGGGGAAAATGTCAAAAATTCCACCTCAGCACTTGATGCCTTCTTATCTGCACTGTGGGCTCTACAGGAAGAGATAAGCAGTGTTAAAGTTATCCTTTCCACATCACAGAATTTGGAGTATGGCATTACCCCTCCCCCAATCTGGAAAACCCATTTAAAATTTTTTATCCTTTCCTTCATACCAGAAAAGGCTGAATTATTTTGGTATTAAGAGATTAATTATGTTGATACTGCATAATACAATATATACATATATATGTATGTATATATAAAAATGCATTTCTGAGTCCCTAAATATTTTTGTGTTACCTGCTGATCTTGGTGTGTCATTTGTGGCTTCCACAAAGTTCCCCAAATTCCCATTTATATTATTATGCCAACCTACGATATAACAAAACCATAATGGGCAAAGTCGTGATGTGAAAAGGATAATTATATCCTTATCTTGGGTTCTTGTAACTATGAGAATTTTTCCATTCTTAAACAGGGAGATGGTTTGAAATTAGATTTTGTGGTCCTTCAGTAATTGTTTCATTTTGAACCAGTTTGAAACTTAGCCTACAATACCTAGTTATCATTCTTCAGTAGCTCACAATTATAAATAGTGCTTTAAGGTTTGCAAACCTCTTAATGTATAGTATCTCATTTGATCCCTAACAACTTTCGTAGGAGGAAGGTACTCTTATTATTCTCATTTTATAGATGAGGAAAGATTTATTGTTTTTTCCTAAGGCCTCAAAACTAATACCTGCAGAGGCATTCAAATTGAACTTTAAGTCTGTAGCTTTAACCATTGGACAACACTGCTCCCCATCAGTAGGCTAGTCCTCAGGTGGAAAACACAATTTGTCTCCAGATTTATATTGGAATTTTTTTTCTGCTTGGTAAAACCTTTCAAAACTATTGTTCTGGATTCTGAGATTGTAGGTGTCACTTATGTTTTGTGATGAAATATTAGAATTAAACTTTTGTAGTATTTGATATTTCATTTTCTAAATGTAAATACTTTACTCTCAGAAAATTCTAGTCTCCATAGGAATTTAATTTGTAGTTAAGCAATTTATGTTTTATAATAAAGGTTTGTTTTGCCAAACAAGTGGATGATAATAATAATAACTGACAATATAGTGTTTTTATGTTTGTAAAGCATTTCATATATATATATATGTATATATAGTAATAATAACAATGAAAAAAGTGTTAATATTATCCCCATTTTACAAATGAGAAAACTGAAACTCAGAGAAGTTACTTGAGTTTGTGCAACTATTAAGTGACCAAGACAGGATTACGAATCCACATCTCCCTGATTTATAATCCAGAGTTCTGTCTACTAGGTCATGCTGCCTCTAACAAGAGACAATGCTTTTTGAGGAGGGGCAATCAGGGTTAAGTGACTTGCCTAGGGCCACAGAGCTAATAAGTCTGGATTTAAACTCAGGTCTCCTGACGCTAGGACCAGTGCTCTATTCACCATATCACCTTGCTATCCCTAAGAATTAGTATTGTACTTTTCAAGAAAGAGGAATGTAATAAGTAGTTAGACCTTGCCTAGAGTACATAAACTCCTTGTCCCAACTCTGTCATGGTTGTATCATGCCAAACCAAGCATTTTTAAATTTGAAATTCAAATGAATAAATTCAAATAAGTTTGATACTCTAAAATTAAAAATTCTTTTTTTCATAGTTTCCTTTGTTTTATCTTTTTTTAAGGAAAAATTAGATGTATTTTATTTTCTCTCTCTTCAATCTTCTCAAAGATTCAACCTAATTATAACCAATCTGGAAATGAAACTTGGAGATGAGAGTGAAACATGCTAGTCAGTATTAGGAGTAATAAGAGAAATGACAGATTTAATCTTGTAGAATACAACAGATTATTACTCTTTTGGACATGGATGGGAACTGAGAATACAAAACATAAAAGCTGCCTTTAGATCTATTTAATCTGATTTATGGTCCCACTTGTATTTTTTTCCCTGGACTATAGAATCAAAGACTTGAAAGGATCTTAAAGGTTCACTCACATCCTCTTATCTCAGGATGGCCCACAATTCAATTCAGCTCAATTCAACAAACATTTATTAAAGACAATGTGCTCAGTGACATCATAGTAGGGACTGCAGACACAACAGTAAAAATTAAATAGTCCTTGACCTCAGAAAGCTTATATTATACTAGGAATGTCCAACATTCATTTAAAAAAAGTAAAACAACAGATACAATAAAATGCAGTGGTGAGAAAAGAATTAGAAAAGGTTACTAAGAAAATCTGCTTTCAGCTGGGAAAAAGGAGATTGAATGCTAAGTTCAGATATCTGATGCTGGTCTAATTAAACTAGATTGTAAAAATCATGATTTTCAGTAATGCAACATAATACTAGAGAGATAGCTTGAAGAAAAAAGTTTTGAGCATCACCAGTGCAGTAGGAAGATTGTTTTAACATCTATGCAAAAGATAGACTGGAGAAGGAAGAGGTTGCAAGTAGGGAAACATTACAATAGTCTTCACTGTGATGATGAAAGTATGAGTTAAAAACAAGACAAGATATGAGAGATACCTTAGTGTCAACAAGATTTGACAACTAATTGGATGAGGAGGAGTAAGAGAGAGGGAAAAGTCAAAGATGGCTCCTAGCTAATGTTAGGTTACTAACTACCTAGGAGGTTAGCTGTACCTTGAATATAAAAAGGGACAAATTTAGGAGGGAAGATGAGTCCAGCTCTCGAATATATTGACTTTGATGGGCTATTAAATTACTATGCATCCAAGGTCATCTCCAGTCATTCTGATACATATCTGCCCACTTACCCCAGGTGGCTATGGAGGAGAAAATGAAGCTTTACACAGCTCCCCTTTCACTTTATTCCAATTGACTTGCATGGTATGCCTTCATCTTCCTGATGTCATGGTCATCTTTGAGAATGAAGGACACACAACAACAACTATTATATCTAAATATATCTTAAGAAACTGAAGTTAGAACAGGAAGGTGACACAGTGAATAAAGTCCATGGAGTGGACTGGCATCAGGAAGATCTGAATTCAGATCCGACCTCAGACTTTATGTTTATGATCCTAGATAAGTTACTTAACCCAAAGAAGGAAAAAAGAAAAAAAAGGGAAGGACAGAAAGGAGAGATAGAGAAAGAAAGGAAACAAAGACAGAGGAAGAAAGTAAACAAAGAAAATGAAGTTGCAGGACTAATTTCAATGGTGAAATTAGATACGCTTATCTATCTTTAGGAGTCATCTGCATCGAGATGATATTTGAACACACTGAAGTAGATGAGATTAATAATGGAAAGAATATAAAGACATAAAGAAAGTCTAGAGAAAAGTCTTGTAAGACACAATTAAAGGGAGTAGGGGCAGTTAGGTGGCAGAGTGGATAGAACACGTGCCCTGGAGCCAGGATGACCCGAGTTCAAATATGACCTCAGACCCTTAATAATTACCTAGCTGTGTGACTTGGGCAAGCCACTTAAACTTATTGCCTTGCCAAAAAAAAAAAAAAAAAGGAAGGAAGGAGGATGAATCAATAAAGGAACTGGAGGAGGAGTGGTCACACCAGTAGGAGAACCAAGAGGAAAAAAAGGTCACTTAAACCAGAGGAAATGAGAGAATTAAGGAGTATTCACAGTGACATATGCTGTGAGGAGATCAAAGAAAATGAATATTGAGAAAATACTTTAGCAATTGAGGAATTATTGATGAGGGGGAGCTAGGAAGCAGAGTAGATAGAGCACCATCTCTGGAGTCAGGTGGACCCAAGTTCAAATCTAGTCTTAGAACTTAATATTTACTTAGCTGTATAAACTTGGGCAAGTCACTTAACCCCAAGTGCCTTGCAAAAATCTACAGCAACAACAAAAAGAAATCATTGATGATCTTCAAGAAAATGGCAGGGTTAAAAAAAGCCAGACTACAGTGCAGACAGATGGAAATCTAACCTATTTTTAAAGACCTCCAAGGAAGCCTTGCAAAATAATGTTCAGGAATCATTTCTTGGGTTGCCAAAAGTCTCCTTGGCAAGCATCATTTGCATTGGCTCCACCTACATTAATCAATACCATTCCTGAGGCCTCCTTACATTCCCCACATCACAAAGGTTTTGGTATGCCAACATCTGTGTGTAGCTAATGCAGTCAGAGTCACCCAGCAAAGAGAAACCCCTTGCCAACCAAACCAAAACTCAACTAGGAGGAGAAGCAAACTGTAATAAATTAACCTGAGGTCTGATTTTCTTTAGACCAGTCTTCATTGTTTTTAAACCCCAGGGCACATAAGCACAGATGTGGATCAGATGGAGGTTCAGCACCCTCACACTATACACCATCCCTTCTCTGACAGCACCAAGGTGTCTGAGAAGATAGGCTCAGGCAGGCACATTCCAAAATCCTCAGGAGTTTTAAATCCAGGGACTTGCTTGCCAAAAGACAAAGATTCATAGCCATCTAAGAAGGGACACAGTATTTGACACCTTATATAAAATAACCACTAGCTTGGATAGCAGTGAACAGATAGAGTTCCTTTCAAGCATCTCATATCTACACCTGATCCAAATCCAAAGATTGTCAGAGTCTGGTCCAACTTTCTATGAAACTCCTCATCATCTTGCCTGACTAGAAACACAAGAGAAATTACATTTTTGTTTGTTGGTTTGCAAGAATTTGAGGTGCAGCAAACTAGGGAAAGAAAACAGAATTTATTCAGAAATTTTTTCATCTGAAATCTGTAAAGGAAAGAAAGTTGGGTTTAGAATCAGACTCTGAGTTTGAATTCCACTCTGTCACTTGCTATTTTTATGTCTTTGGACAATTGATCAATCAATCAATAAGCATTTATATGGTGCCCATTTTGTAGAAGTATTGTGTTAGGCATCAGAAATCTGCTAGGCATCCCTTGATCTGAAAAATTCATGTGAAATTTTTTGATCCTCCCTTCATAACTGAAGTAGTCTGAATTATAATGTATTAAAAGATACAATATGTGGATATTATATTATTCATATATTTTATGCATTTCTGAGTTTCTAAACTTTTTCTGTATAATCTCCTGGTCTCCAAGGATTGTCTAAACTAAACTCCCAAAAAATTCCCATTTAATTTCTTATGCTAACCTATGATATATAAGAACCACAATGGGGAAAGTTGCAATGTTGGAGGGAAACTGTATTCTAAACAAGGCAATATTCAAAGAGGAAGAAGGATGCCATACTGGATAGAGGACTGTCCTAAAGCCAGAAAACCTGGGTTCAAGTGCTGCCTCTGATATATAACTGATTGTGAGATATTGGCCAAGTCAACTAACTCTCTGAGTTTCATCATCCTGCAAGATCCCATCAGCCTTGGTACTCTACCTCAACACCAACTCTATCTCTCAATTTGAAGGATGGCACCACGAACTCCAAAAACTCCACTTAAGGAGGAAGCTTGGCTCAGAACACCTCATTTCTCAGCTGGCTTTTCTACGTGGAACTTCTTTGACTTTTCCAATATGCCTTTCCCACCCCATGACCTCAGATACATTCCCTGGGGCCCACCCCTCCATCTCTCCTTTTTCAGCTTCCTTTTGTGTGTTTTTTTCCCCGCTATTAGATTATAAACTCCTTGAAGACAGGGACTTTCTTTTAAGATTTGTCAGAAAAAATCCTTAGCAAAAAGTAGGACTCAATAAATATTTATTGATTGATTGATTGTGATAGGTAACTCCAAAAGGTACAGGGAAGGCATTGACCTGTGTTGGTAGAAGTTTCCTCACCTGAAGAAAACAATGAAATCACAAGTGTAGTCCTTGTTCCTATCTTTTTCAAAATAAATTCAAAGAAATATCTCAGGAAGGCACTAGGATCTGGGGAGAAATTAAAACTTCATATGAATATAATGGCACTTGAGATGATTTCGGAATTGAAACAATTATAAATTACAGAGATGAGGAGATGAGGATGGAGGCCTCCAACCTTGAGAGACCCAGAGACATGTTTGCAACATCATATGTGAGTAGTCACCCTACTAGTTTGGCTGGACAAAAGAGTAGGAAGGGAAGTAATATGAGAGAAGCCAGGAAAGGTAGACTAGAGATAAGTTATGATAAGTTATAATTGCCAGACAAGAAGGTTTTATTTGATCCTAAAGGTAACAGAGACTTCTGAATGTTTTTGTAGAGGGGAGTGAAATGGTCAGACCTGGATTTTAGTCATATCACTTTGTCCACTCACATCAATTCATGAGCATCATCCAATGATGTCATTGATTTTCTTTAAGAATGAAGGATCATGGGGTGGCTAGGTGGCACAGTGGATAGAAACACCGGCCCAGGAGTCAGGAGTACCTGAGTTTAAATCTGGTCTCAGACACTTAATAACTACCTAGCTGTATGGCCTAGGGCAAGCCACTTAACCCCATTGCCTTGCAAAAGAAACAAAGAAAGAAAGAAAGAAAGAAAGAAAGAAAGAAAGAAAGAAAGAAAGAAAGAAAGAAAGAAAGAAAGAAGGAAGGAAGGAAGGAAGGAAGGAAGGAAGGAAGGAAGGAAGGAAGGAAGGAAGGAAGGAAGGAAGGAAGGAAGGAAGGAAGGAAGGAAGGAAGGAAGGAAGGAAGAAGAAAGAAAGAAAGAAAGAAAGAAAGAAAGAAAGAAAGAAAGAAAGAAAGAAAGAAAGAAAGAAAGAAAGAAAGAAAGAAAGAAAGAAAGAAAGAAAGAAGGATCGGGGGGCAGCTAGGTAGCACAGCAGATAGAGCACTGGCTCTGGAGTCAGGAGGACCTAAGGACACTTAAAAATTACCTAGTTGTGTGACCTTGGGGCAAGACACAACACCATTGCCCTGCAAAAACAAAAACAAACAAAAAAAAAAAGAATGAAGGACCAACAACAGTAATAATAAATACCTTTGTGGAAGATGGACTAAATGGAAAACAGTCTCTTTGGGTCCCAGTTTCCTCATCCAGATAGAGCTCTAAATCTATCATCCTGTATTATATAGATGGTCAAGACCTGGTTTCATTAGCTTTAACTCTCTTATAACTCCTAATCTTAGAGTACTTAGAGTACTTAGGTCAGTACCTGACTAAACAGTAGGCATTTACTAAATGCTTGATGATTGATTAATCGAGTAAATTGCTGCCTGGGACACCAAGGGGTTTAGTGGCATGCCCATGGTTGTTCCATTAATATAAATCAAGAGTAAGTCTTGGATTTAGGTCTTGATTCTAAGGCCAAGTTTCTCTCTACCATACTGCCACTGTCTAATAAGCTGTCAAATCCTGACTGGTGGAAGAATTTTTGTTCTCCATGACTCTTAAATCATTCCTTTTTAGAGTTGTGTCTTTAAAGAGTTTGTCCTATGGCAAATGTTTTGTGTATTTTCTCATATTGGATCAGCAGACTGATTTAAAAATATATATTATGTGCTTTATCAATAGCATCAATCAAAAACTTTTCTTGGATAATGATAAAGGAATGGATTTAACTCCAGCACAGTTTCTATTCTCAAAGTATAAGTGACTTGGGAAGTTTGTTGAGGGGAAAGGGAGCCACAGAATTACAATCTCATTCCCTGTGAAAGACTGGGTTTTCATTTGTGCTAGATGCAGAATTCATCTCACATTTGTATAGTAATAACAAAGAAAAATACAAATCCTAGGAGAAATTGGAGAGACTTCCAGGATTAGACAATCTGCTCAAAGCAGGTGAGGTAAATTTCCATGAAAACAGACCATTGGTCTCCAGAGAAGTCAGAGCTTCAAGAGAATTATGAGAGAAGTAGAAGAAGGAAGAAAAAGGAAATAGGGGGATGGGGGAGGGTGGCAGGGAACAGACAGGAACCAAGTTCAAAATTGTCTGTTTCACCATAGAAATGTGATATCTTCTTGAGAGGAAACTACTTACCAATATAATCAAATTCTAACAAAACAATTCTTGGGTGAATAATTGATCTAATCTCTCTATTGAATACCATTTTTTAAAAAAATCAATTTTATTTATATCTTTTGTTTTATATTGCTTAGGTTATCCCCTTAATCTTTCATCTTCCTCTTGCTCTGAGGAATCCTTTCTTTACAGTAAAGAACTTATAAGAGAAAAAATCAAGAAAATCAATTAATATCAAAAATATCTGATGTTATTCAGAGAAGGAACTGTGAAGTTTAAATGCAGACCAAAGTTTACTATCTTCGATTTCTAAAGTTGCTTTAGTTATTATTTTTTCTCTCTAATTTTTTCATTTCTATTTGATTTTTCTTTCACAACATGATTAATGGATATTGTTTAGCGTGGTTATACCTGAATAGCCTATATTGGGGTGTTTTCTTTCGGGGAGAGGGAGAGATAGGAGGGAGGAAGGAAAATGTAAAACTCAAAATCTTGCAAAAAAATGAACACTGAAAACTATCATTGCTTAGAGTTGGAAAAATAAATAAAATAGTTTCCTGAAAAAAAAATCTGATGTCATTTGTAATGTTCAACATCTATTGACCCCAGTTCTACCAAAAAAAACAAAAAGGGGAATTTGATCCTCTTCTAATCCCATTAAGCTATTTCATATTAATACTCCTATATTAGTCATGTGAAATAGTCCTTATACTATATACTCTACAGATTTCTTCTAGGTTGTTCCCTTAGATTTAAATTTTCCTCTTCCACCCTTCATTCCACCCTACCCCAATCTTTGGATTACAAATTTTTGAGGACAGAGAATACACTGTTTCCATCTTTGTGTCAAGTCACTTATTATGAACTACTTACTATGTACCTACAGGGGAAGGTAGGTGGCACAGTGGATAGAAGACTGGGCCCTAGAGTCAGGAAGACCTGAATTTAAATCTGGCCTCAGACACTTACTAGTTGTATGACCCTGAGTAAGTCACTTAAGCCTATTTGCCTCAGGTCCTTTATCTATAAAATGAACTGGAGAAGGAAATGGCACCACTCCAGTATTTTTGCTTAAAAAACTCCTAATGAAGTCAGAATGAATTGGATATCAGTGAAACAATTGAATAATAACATATCTACATATGTAATATGTATATATATATATATCCAATAAAGTACTAAGTGCTAAAGGACAAAGAAACAAATAATGATAAGGAAAAAAGTCCTGTATCTCATAGTCTAATGTGGGAATTAACTTGAAAATGATATGCAAAGATATATACATTATAAATTGGAGATGATCTCTGAGAGAAGGCATGACCATTAAGAAGGACTGGAAAAGTCTTTGAGTCTGAGCAAAGTAGTACTCTGAAATTACCAGAAGTAGTTGTGGGGACACCTAGGTAGTACAGTGGATACATCAGCCTTGGAGTCAGAACAACCTGGGTTCAAATGTGACCTCAGATACTTACTAGCACTGAGACTCTGGACAAAGTCATTTAGCAAATAATAAACAGATGTGGGAACACCCTCCATCAATGCAATAGCATGGTACCTGGAATGAATTTACCTTTATAAATGCAATTTATGCCCATGTTTAAATTTGTGAGAGTTGAGGGAATTCAGATAAAATGGCCAAGGTATCCTGCTGGAGCTACTCTCCTCACAAGGCTAGACTCTACCCTCATTTGACCTTGGAGAAGAAAAGGATGAAATGGAACAGATGGCAATGGCCATGACCACAACTTTCAAAGGATAGGGCCTGGGAACACTGCCCTAGCTACAGGGTGGAGTCAGCAGTAGAATTCAAGGCCACTCCTCACCACACCCTCTGTCTGGGGAGTTTTCTATGGGATGTTAGTTCCCTACCAATACTCAACTTCCTGTTGGAGCATCCTGACCCTACTTTTGCCAAACCACTTCAGATAGTTGAAGTCATAGACAGGGAAAAATCCCCATTTAGTCAACAGAGACACCTCTGTTCCCCCTCTCTTAATAATTCACCCACTGAGAAGGCACATCCAATCCCAAATTATTCAAAACAATAACAATAAATATTAGGCATCATCTATTGAGATACTATCTGCTGAGGCTATGAAGAAAAATGAAGAATGCCTGTCCTCAAGGACCTTACATTGTGCTGGGGGGTGGGGTGGGAGGGGTAGAATATAAATTCATACATTAAAAATCCACGAGACAAAAAGGGCAATATGAAACCCTTCACCAGAGTGATATAGAAATTTGAAAGCAGTTGATGATATCCCTCTAAATGTTGCCCGTGTCCTCCAACCCAACCTGAAGAAAACCTTATTCTGTGTTTTGAACAGTTCATTTTAACCAACTTGTTTCATGTGATTTTTTTTTTAAGGCAAGCACCTCCCTTGCACAGTATTTCCTTGTTATGTAGAGGGTGATAAATGGAGGGGTTGAAAAGACTTGATCATCTGTTGAGTCCTAATCCAGATGCCTGAGAGGCATGAATTACCTAGAGTGGATCTCCAAGTATACCAACCATCCCTCTCCCTATTGTTCTGGAGAGCCCTATTATTCTTCTATAGGGCCTTTAGTGCCCTCTGCTGGTCCTACATGGCTGCATTAGAAAGTTATCATTTTTCCAAAAGCAGAAATCGGGTTTAAAAGTTTTTCATGATGGAATTCTTTAGTTTCAGGCAAACAAATCCAAGTTTTGAATGTCATATTCTACATTGCCTCAGCCAAGTTGGGAGAACAAAGACAGTCATATTTCTTCAATCATTTTCTATGCCACCTCATAAGACTGATCACATTCAAATAGATTCATATAACTGCATCTTAATAGCCTCACATTTATCTCTTAAGCATAATAACAACATTTTAAGATTTGCAAAGCACTTTGAAATGATTGTCTCATCTACCAGGGAATTAAGGCTATTAGTATTTCCATTTTTCAGATGAAGAAACTGAGGCAGATAACCAGTCACAAAGGTCTATCATTCTGACTTCAGTTCCAGCATTCTGGAGGCCCCATGAAATTGTTCCACCAGAACATCTCTAACCAACAGCAGAATAGTGTGAAGGTGTGGAAAATATTTAGTTTTTTTCATTCTTGTCTTCTATTTTCCTTCCTACACATAGACAAATTAATCCTCTTACATGAAGAGCTCCTAGAATTTCATTCCCTTCCTTCCTCTTTTATACAGAGACTCACAGAGGAAGGTAGTCAGCCACAATCTTTTGGCCACCTCTGAACTCAAGTGAGTCTCAATAATCAATCAACCAATCAATAACCATTTATTAAGCATCTACTCTATATCAGGTCCTATGTTATGTGTAGACACAAAAAAAAGAGGCAAAAGCTTCTCCTTGCAAGGAGCATCCAACTTAATGGGGAAATAGCCTTCAATGGAGGTAGTCTGTAAATGGTGGAAAGTATGCTGAATTTGGAGTCACACAACTTAAGTTCATATTTCACCTCTATTACTTATTAACTGAATGTAATCTCCTACAGAGAATGGATTGGCGGTTTGTCTCCATATTACCTCAGCGAGAAGTTACTGACAAAAAGCAAGTACTTTACCATTTATGAATGAATGAATTCATGATTACTTTAATCTTTTATTTAGGGCTAATATAATAAAGAGGCAATAGAGCACTGGGTCTGGAGTCCGGAAGACTGTATTCAAATCCAGCCTCGGATACTTATTAGCTGTGTGACCCTGGGCAAATCATTTAATCTCTTCTTGCCTCAATCCATTAGACAAGGAAATGACAATTCACTCCACAAACCCCTTGGACAACAGTGGTGTGCTATGGGCCAAAGAGTCAGACAAGATATCATGAAAGAGTTCAAAATTTTTAAGGGGCCTGGAATTCTTCATCTGTCTCTAAATGTTTAACATAGCAAATGTATAAGATTCAAACTACCAAGTTTATCTTACTACTTCAAAGTCAAATATCACCTTAATGCTGACCATTTTTCCAATAACTGGGTTTTACTTGGAGCAGTCTTGAAGATGTTGGATCACCTACTGGTGTAACTAGAAATATTCTCATTGCCATGAGGAAGTTTGACTTTTTTAAGATTCCTCTATACAAGCTGTATTTGGATAGCTTGCATCATTCAAGATCATCTGATTCAGTTAAAATAATTAAAGAAAGGTGCTTCAGAACTATAGTCAGTGTGAAGGAGCTACAGCCTCTAGACTGAGTACCTTCCCAGAATTTAGGGACAAATTCATATGTCATTTTCTTACACTGAAATTAATTTTTAAAAATATAAAAAAGTGAATAAGCTTAACCAGTGACAGAAATAACCCAATTTACTTCACCATCTTAATTTCCTTTTTAAAAAAAAACAAATTTTATTGATTTTTTTATATTGTTATTTATTTACCCCAATAATCTTTCCAGAGAACCATCAGAAATACCAAATAGTATTTTTAAAGACAAAAAGAAATAAAAAAAATCATCCAAACTAACTCATGCTTCCAAAAAAATCTGAAAATATATGTAATTTACATTTGTGAATCGCTCACTTCTGTAAAGGATTCTTGTCTCTGCATTCGATTCCTGCTTGTTCTTTATAATTTTATAATATTCACTTCTGATTATTTTTGTGTAGTTATGCATTCCATTTTAATTTTGTAGTCAGGTGTATTGTTTGCTCAGTCCTACTTATTTCATTCTGCACCATTTTTCATGAATCATGCTTCTCTGTGTTCATGATATTCATCATTTCCTACAGAACAGTAATATCCCATTATGTTCACATACTACAATTCATTTAGTCATTCCTAATAAACAGACATCAACTTTGTTTCCAGTTTTGTTGCTATCACAAAAAGTGCTGCATTAAATATTTTGGTCCATATGGGAATTTTGATTTATCAGTAATTTCTTTGGGTTGTACACCTAGTAGCAGGATCTCGGTATGGGCATATTATTCATTTTATTTGTACAATTTGCAAATTGCTTCCTAGAATGATCCTGATAATTCACAACTCTGCCAACAAAGTACACCAGGGTGCTTATCTTCTCATAGTCTCTTTAACATTAAATATTCCTATTTTTTTTAGGGTTTTTTTTTGTAAGGCAAATGGGGTTAAGTGGCTTGCCCAAGGCCACACAACTAGGTAATTATTAAATGTCTGAGACTGGATTTGAACCCAGGTACTCCTGACTCCAGGGCTGGTGCTTTATCCACTGCGCCACCTAGCCACCCTAAATATTCCTATCTTTTACATTCTTTTGCAGATTATGAATTGAAATGTCAGGATTATTTTGATTTTCATTTATTTTGTTATTAATTATTTGGAAAAATCTTTTATTTAACTGTTGTAATTTGTAATTATTCTTTTGAGAACTTAATCATTTATCAATTAAGGAATGATTTGGAATAAAACACATGTATTCATGTGTATATAGCTGCTACATGTAACATATGTACATGTGTTATTATATAACATATTATCTCTAAAAATGCACAATATTTGGCCAAGATGTTGTATGTAAATAAGTATAAATAATTTAAGTTATCTATAAGCTAAATAATTTATTTGAATAGTGACAGGCAACCCATAAATAATGTAATTTTTGTATTTGTAATATAATATGTATGATAAATAAGTTGTGTGTAATATGTTGCTGTGAATATACATTATATATATGTTATATTGTGGGTCGTGTTTATACTATTGTGTTATATATGTGTACATGCATGATAATTATTTATATATCTTGGATAACAATAAACTTAATGCAAATACTTTTTCCTATTCAATTTCTCTTTTTATCCTTAGTTCATTAATTTTTGTTTTTGCAAAAGTGTTTTGGTCTCATGTTATCAAAGTTATCTATTTTATTTTCTATAATTGTCTCTATTCCTCAATTAGCTAAGAAAGAACTCCTACCCATCACTATGAGTTATATGATCTGCTTCTCTTCTAATGTGTTAATCATAGAATCTTTAGTATTAAGATCACATGTTCATTTTCAATTAGTAAGGAATATGGTATAAAGTACTGGTATAATTTTAATTTCTACTTGACTGTTTCTAGTTTTCCTAGCAGTCTTAACCAAATAGGAAGCTCTTTCCCAAATAATTTATTAAACACTGGCTTATTGAGATCCATTAGTTTTTATTCTCCTTTGCCTAGTCAATTCTGGTTATATGCCTCTCTATTTTTTAACCAGTGCTAGATGGTTTTGATGACTGTTGCTTAATAATATAGTTTGAGACAGAGAAATGTTGATTATCCCTTCATCCTTATCTTTTTTCTTTATTTCTCTTGATATTCTAGATCTTTATCTTTCCAAATGAATTTTGTCATTTTATCAAATTCTATAAAATATCCCCTTGTTTATTGTTGTAGTATGAAAAGAATAATTTAATTTTTAGTGATATTGTTATTTTATTAAATTATTTGACCCAGTAATAAATGTTGAATATTCCTTAGTTATTTAAGTTGATATTTAAGTAATATTTAGTAATTAAATCTATAAGATTATTTTATATGACTTTGGTAAATTGATCCCCAGAGATTAAGCATATTGAAACATAAACTGATAGCAACATGTATGAGTTCATAAATTGACAAAAATATGGACATTCCCCCCCAAATAAGACAGGCTGTCATTAGTTTATATCATCAGATATAAATCATGTTAATTTGCAAATAAATTAGTCACTGAACATCAATCAGAACTTAGGTAGAATCAAAAAGCACCCATAGCAAAAAGAATCAGAATCCCACTTTATTCTCAAACATACCCCACATTCACTTAAAGGCAAATTTGCCAATTTGCCAGTCAATTATTTTGGAGGAGACATAAAACCTGTGGCTCTGTAGCATGGGAAACTTAACTGAGTACCAATGTGAGACAAACTTACTGGAAAGCCCTAGGAAACAAATTGATATTTTGTTCCTAGTGGAATTAATATTTATATTGTCAAATGGTTAATGTAAACTAATATTTCAGTGCTCCTGATTAATAAAGTTTGATTGCTAGCATTGAAAAGTGTAAGTTAGTGTTTCCATTGCACTAGTTACTATATATAAATGGTAACTCATTTTGCACAGGCTCCGTGCATTATAAATACATTCCAAGATCTCCCTCTATTTTTTTAAGGTAACATGAACTTTTTTCTTTTTTAATTTATTTTTTTATTAAAGATATTATTTGAGTTTTACAATTTTCCCCCAATCTTGCTTACCCCCTACCCCCCCCCACAGAAAGCACTCTGTCAGTCTTTACTTTGTTTCCATGTTGTACCTTGATCCAAATTGGGTGTGATGAGAGAGAAATCATATCCTTAAAGAAGTATCAGAGGTAACAAGATCAGACAATAAGATATCTGTGTTTTCCTAAATTAAAGGGAATAGTCCTTGCACTTTGTTCAAATTCCACAGCTCCTTATCTGGATACAGATGGCACTCTCCTTTGTAGACAGCCCAAAATTGTTCTCTATTAACATGAACTTTTGATGCTCTTTGTTATCTCAGCATTTTTCTTGGCATCCAGAGCTAGCACTTTCCCACAATCAAGCATATCTCTGAATCCTGACCATTCCCAGTCTAAGGAGACTGTGAACTCCTTAAGAACTAGAACTGGTCTTACCTCTCTTTGAATGCCTAATGTTTACTATAGTGTCTAATATAGTAGGCACTTAATAAACATTTATTGACTAAGTGATTGGTCCATCTGATTGCCTAATAGAACCAAAACCCAACAATGTCAATGTATATCACAGTTGAGGAATATTATGGCAGGCAGGAAAAGTTATACAATTTTTCATACTCTTGAATGAAAGGTTATCACTTTGGGGTATTTATACCAAAGAAACTTATTCATAATAAGAAAAGGCTCAGATGCATAAAAATATTTACAATAGCATTATTTTTTAAAGGAAATTGAAAACAAGCTGCAAATATTCTACAAGATTGGAATAGCTGAACAACTTCTAGAACTTGGATGTGGTCTACTATTATTACATGGGTAGATAATAGTGAATGTGAAGAGAAACATGAGAAGACTTGTTTGAAGATATGTCGAGCCAATAAACCAAGAGTGGAATATAATAAGCCAAAAATATAATTTATCCAATAACTATAGCTAAAGACTACTTTAAAACAAAACGCTGATAATAATTATGGAAGAGTGTTGGTACTAGCTCATACTCATCTTTTGTTAATAAAAAAACTGTTTGATTGCATGTATTGTAAGCTGCAATCATTCTTTTATGATGCTTTACATGACTGTTTTCAAGAATTGAATATTACTAGGCATTATATATGTATTAGTCTACCTAGGACTTCAATAATATGAGAAAGTTGGATTAAAGATTTCAAAGGTTCCTTTACCTCTGGTCTGGATCTCTATGCAGTTTTTCTGAATTAATATAGCATGTCATAGGGAGCCTGTATAGATTTCTTTTTGTTTCTTTGTGTGTTTTTGTAAGATAATGGGGTTAAGTGACTTGCCTAAGGTCACTCAACTAGATAATTTTTAAGTGTCTGAGGTCAAATTTGAACTCAGGTCCTCCTGACTCCAGGACCATTGTTCTATCCACTGTGGTACCTAGCTGTCCCAGAGTAGTGTTTCTAAATAGAGAATGGACCTGAAGAAGGCAACATTTCAATAAAACCAATCTGACAATACTGTGTAGGATGAGTTAGAAGACCAAGCGGGAGGCTATTGGTCTAATTATGGGATGATGATGGATGTTCCAACTAGAGTAATGACAATAAGACTGCAAAGAGAGAGTCAAGTAAGAGATATTATGAGTTCCCAAGTTTTTGCTCATTCATATAATTACACATGAAAAGAGGATTTACCAAGATTCCAAAGATAAGGCCTCCAGTGTACCCTTCTGCAGACAGATATGCCCTAAGAACAGCCCCACCTCACAAAAATACAATGCAAAAATATATGATGGGCATGCATTTTCTGAAAACTATTACAAACAATGATTTGTGTCCAAAAAAATGGTGTAAGAGAAAATTTTTAAGTGAATGATTCTAAAAGGAGGTAAACAGTTTTGTAGCAAGAGTGAAAGATAACAGATGAATGACTCAAGTATTGCATTGGTATCCAAGAAATATTAAAAGAATCAAAGGAATACTTCTAGACTGTCAGTTCAATTCACCATTTAGGATTTATGTAAAAGCATAGACATCAGACAAGAAGGCAAGAATGGGTTATGATCTGCACCATTGAAAGCAAATCGTTATAATTCTTATCCCATTTGACCTTCATGACAATTCTGTGAGGTATTGCATTGATTTTCAGAATCATAAAATGAAAAAATAAAATAAAATAAAAACCTTAGATCATCCCAGGAGTACTTTATCAGAGACCCTTAAACTTTATTTTTAAAAATATTTTGATAAATGTATGTCAATTATTATTGGCTTCCTTTGTTAATATTATATGTTTTGCTTTATACATTAAAAAACTTTCAGAGAAAAGGTCTATGTACTTCAGATTGCCAGGAAGATCGATGATATAAAAAAGGTTCAGAATTTCAACTCTAGTTTATTCCCTAATCTAACTCTTATCTAAAGATAAACTTAAGTAGAAATTGAAGCCCAAAGGGATTTCATGCCTTGCTCAAAGTCATACAACATGTTAAATGCCATGCCTGGGTCTAAAAAATGGGTCTTCTAACTCTCAAGCATATGCTTTTTCTTTTGCTCCCATTTTGTAGATGAGAAAGTCAATGCTCATAGATATTAAGTGAAATAATAAAAAGACTGGCCAATAAGGCTCCAGTCCTTAGAGCAGGCACAGTATCTTCTGCCTTCTGCTAATGAATGTAGAGGTTTGGTGAATCTACCTTCAGACACCTTTAAAGAAGGGACCTCTCCTCTTTGAAACCATTATAAATATTCTATTTCTCTTGGCTAACAGTGCAAAAACAAAAAATCCTTTAATTGGTTGCTGAGTTGGGGAAGGAGACAAAAAAGGGGAAAAACATTTATAAATCTACATCAAATATATGAAAATATTTGTTTATATAGCATGTGTCAGGAACCAAAATAAGTATTTTTAACAATACTATTCCATTTAATTCTGATAAATACCTTGTGACTTAGGTGTTATAATTATCCCAGTTTTACAACTAGGGACCTGAGACAAACAATAATTAATGACTCTGGGTGGCTAGGTGGCGTAGTGGATAAAGCACCGGTCTTGGAGTCAGGAATACTTGGGTTCAAATCCAGTCTTAGACACTTGGTAATTGCCTAGCTGTGTGGCCTTGGGCAAGCCACTTAGCCCCATTTGCCTTGCAAAAACCTAAAAAAAAAAAATTAATGACTCACCCAAGGGTCACAAAGGGGGAAAAAAGTCTGAGGTTAGATTTGAATATGACTCCAGGTCCAGTATACTGCCCACTGTTCTACCAGTTGTCTCTAAAGATAGAACTGAGTGTAAGTATAAAAATCTCAAATAAATAAAATATTTCTCTGTTCCCTAATGAATCCTAGGAATACAAAGAATGCCAATAGTAGTGACATACATTTATCAAAATATTTTTTTTAAATCTCCAGATGAAGGGAGAGACAGCAGCTTCCCACTTTCAATCACCCACTTCAATTTTGTTCCTCTCCTGCCCCAATCTGGTCATAATGTATCTGTGAACAAATGATGCCTCTGTTTTCTCTGTCTCTATTGTGTTTCTCTATTGTGAATGAGCATTACAGATGGAATGGACCTGGTTACAACCATATGAGCCTTGATATGTACTTTGCCCAGGGTCATACAGCCACTAAATACAACTGGAGCCAATAGAAGTAGTATTTCCCAAGCCTGGGAAAGAACCTAAACTGAACAGTCACTTGCTTGACCTGGACCAAGAAGTGAATTGACCTAGCAATTCCACACTCAGAAGTGAATTTAATGGAAGGAGTATTTTATAACAACCACTTTAAAAATTGTAGAAAAAAATTGTGCTCCAAATTTTGGATGTTGGTGATTTTGGTCCTTGCTATTATTCTTAGTAAGAGTATTCAAGGAGGACTACCACCTCTGATGTGAGGGCTTTCTGAGCCCTTTTCAAAGCTACTCATCTACCTAACCTCACATGTGACTTCAAGAAGCTATAGCATGAACAGGAGTACACTCCTGTTGAGTATAACTGACTGGTCTCAAATATGTCAGTAAATTGGAGGGGGTGTCAATCCCAAGCATATGAAGACTTTCCTCAGAATGACTGGATGAGAACAATTTGTTCCAATGGTCATGTAGGTGCTGTAGCAGATATAGCATGTAGCAGATGTTAAAGATCATGCTCAGGCATCAAAGAAGTAAAGGTCATTCACTACACCCCCAGGACATGGAAGATCATCTTGACTTTTGTCCTGCCATTGAACTTTGATGATGACTCTGGAAATAAAGCTGACAACATTGTATAATTTTGCTTCACTTAAATCCAATTCACATACAATTCAAGAAATCACTTTGTGGTGTCATTGCTCTTCTTTGAAAATGAAGGTCAAATGGTCAAAGGATTTGCAAAGGCAATTTACAGATAAGGAGATCAAAGCAATCCATAATCATATGGAAAAATTGCTCTAAATCATTACATATTAGAGAAATGCAAATTAAGCTTCTCTGAGGTACCACCTCACACCTCTCAGACTGGCCAACATGACCAGAAAGGATAATGATCATTGTTGGAAGGGTTGTGGGAAATCTGGGACACTATCACATTGTTGGTGGAGCTGTGAACTCATCCAACCTTTCTGGAGAGAAATTTGGAACTACGCCCAAAGGGCAATAAAAATGTGCATACCCTTTGACCCAGCAATACCACTACTGGGTCTATACCCTGAAGAGACGATGAAAAACGGTAAAAACATCACTTGTACAAAAATATTCATAGCAGCCCTGTTGGTGGTGGCAAAGAACTGGAAATCAAGTAAATGTCTTTCAATTGGGGAATGGCTTAGGAAACTGTGGTATATGTATGTCATGGAACACTATTATTCTATTAGAAACCAGGAGGGATGGGAATTCAGGGAAGCCTGGAGGGATTTCCATGAACTGATGCTGAGTGAGATGAGCAGAATCAGAAAAACACTATATACCCTAACAGAAACATGGGGGTGAAAGACTCACTCATTCCATCAGTACAACAATCAGGGACAATTTTGGGGCTGTCTGCGATGGAGAATACCATCTGTATCCAGATAAAGAACTGTGGAGTTTCAAAAAAGTCCAAGGACTATTCCCTTTAATTTAGAAAAAAAACTGATATCTTATTGTCTGATCCTGCTACCTCTTATACTTCGTTTCTTCCTTAAGGATATGATTTCTCTCTCATACACTTAATTTGGATCAATGTACAACATAGAAACAACGTAAAGACTGACAAATTGCTTTTGGGGGGGGAAGTAAGATTGGGAGAAAATTGTAAAACTCAAAATAAAAATCTTTAATTAAAAAAAAAAGAAAATGAAGGTCAAAAAACAAATTTTTCTTAGTAAGCATTCTTTTGTAAAGACTGATTGATGGGGGCGGCTAGGTGGCACAGTGGATAAAGCATTGGCCCTGGAGTCAGGAGTACCTGGGTTCGAATCCGGTCTCAAACACTTAATAATTACCTAGCTGTGTGGCCTTGGGCAAGCCACTTAAACCCATTTGCCTTACCAAAAAAACCCTCAAAAAAACTGACTGATGTTAGTTGATTATAGTGGGGGCAATATTAACTGATGAATTTGTTTTTAAAGGAACATTCTGATTACGAGCTTGTGCAGAACTAGAGAAATCATTCCACAAGGTCTGAAAGTCTTAAAACCCTGAAAGAAGATATAGTAACTATGCTCTGAGGACTCAACCTACCTAATTTCAAGTGTAGATTGGGTGAATAATTTCAGAACTTTCTATCTCAATAGTAATCACAGAATAATACAGTGATAGAATAAACTAGAATAAACATTAGAGATCACCTACTTTAGTCTTCACTTTATAGATGAGAAAACCTATGAGGAAATTAAGACCCAAATTGATTAAGTGACTTGACTAATTCAAGTCAAACAGATCATTAAATGGCAGAACTAGATTAAGGCATAGAACCTAATTCACAGTCAAGTGCTTTTTCTATTATCCCCATTTTATAGACAAGAAAGCTGAAACTCAGAGATTAAGAGATTTATCCAAGAAGGCACAGGAAGTCTGTGGTATGTTGGGTATTACCAGAGTCAGGGATATGAAGTAAGGGAATAAGGAGATAGTGATCATTGCCTATAACCTTAATAAAAATACCAACATCTCTTTCTCATTACTAAGACCAACTATTGTTCAGTCATTTTCAGTCATGCATGACCCCATTTGGGGTTTTCTTGGCAAAGATACTGGATACTGAATTGCCATTTCCTTCTCCAGCTCCTTTTACAGATGATGAAACTGGAGAAAATAGGGTTCAGTGACTTGCCCAGGGTCACACAACTACTAAGTTCTGAGGGCAGATTTGGACTCATGAAGATGAGACTTCCTGTCTCTAGATCAGGACTCTACCTCTCTGCTCCACCTAAGGTTAATTGTCCTTACATATAAAAACTGAGATAGCTGTCAGGCAGCTAGGTAGCAGAGTAGATAGTGTTAGATATTAGAAAAATCAGAGTTCTAATTTTGCCTTGGATGCTAACAGTTGTGTGATACTAGACAAGTCATTCAATCTCTCTCTCTCTGCTTCAGTTTCCTTACCTGAAAAATGGGAATAGCACCTATCTCACTGAATTATTGTGAGGTTTAAATGACATGGCCTATGTAAAGAGTTTTGTAATCCTTTAAAGTACTATGCAATCTCTAACTATTATTCTTAATTATATTATTATTTTCTTAATATAGCCAAGGCTTCTGAACTGATATTCTCCAAACTGGTCCTTTGGCATCTAGGTGGTAATAGTGGATAGGCACTGGTCCTGGAATCAGAAAGATTTATCTTCATGAGTTCAAATCTGCCATCAGACACTTATCAAGTGGGCAAGTCATTTAATCCTGTTTGCCTCTGTTTCCTCATCTGTTAAATGAGTTGGAGGAGGAAATGATCCAATATTTTTGTCAAGAAAACCCTAAATAAAGTCAGGAAGAGTCAACAATAAACTGATTCTTAATTGCTAAGTATCTTGATTAAAGGAAAAAAGCAAAAGGGCTAAGTGAAACTTCTTCATTACAACTCTGATTGGTCAAGTTATCTGAATGACTTTTCCTGTATATGTCTGTCTGCTATATGTGTCTCTAGGAAAAGTCTTATTCACTGAGTGCTTGGAATCTAAGGCACAATATACCAAAAAAAAAAACCTTGGGCAATACTTACACTGTGTCGAGGAGGTGACAGCTAAGCTTTTTGGTCTTCTGAGTCCTTCCCAATTCCCTTTCAGAATTCTTACATCAAAGGAATTCTGAACATGGGATCCCAACACTAGGAACAGAATTTAAGTCTCTCATCAAATTGCTCTTTCTACTATGCTGCTTTCCTAAGGCTAACTGGGGGTCAGATAGATATCTAAGTCAATTTTTAAAATTATATATTATAGCAAGGAAACAAGATTAAAAGGAAAGAAATTGGGGCATCAGAGTAAGGTTAGACTACTCTAACAGGCAATTGGGAATTAGTTTATTGATATGTGGAATGATCTATACTCTGCAAACTTCTAGCAACAAAGGAAAAGCATCAGGGCTTCATATCTAAACCTTTACATAGTAGTTTGGTATCTTGGGAGTTTGCTAGCAAGAATTGCAAAAGTCACTTGCTTCTATGTCATATAGTCATCACCACTGTAACAGCTTAAATGTATATAACTTTTCACACCTAGAGGAAGGGGGGGGGGGGAGGAAGGAAGGGAGGGTCTAGATTCAAAGATACAGTGAAACTAACCCAGACTGGTAGGGGGAAACAGTTAAATGAATTAAGCTGTAAGCTCTTGTCTTCAATTTCCTCTGTATACCCTATAGTATCTGATGCAATGTCAAACACATACTAGATACCCAATAAATCCTTTTTGACTGATTGATGAAGTGAACCCAGATTTAGATGGAGGAGGGTTGGAGGAAACTTAAAGAGTTTTCATATTTCTATATGGATTTTCTTTCATACATTTACTCTCCATGGAGAAAATAATTGAATTTCAATATGACTATTCCTCTAAACCTCCATTATGAATTTTTCCAACATTTAATCTGATCTAAATATGAAAAAAGTGAGTCTCATTTCCTGAGGACTACTATACTTTTGGAGGTAATATGCAAAAAGAGATGAGCCTCATAACCTTCTTGGTCATCCACACTTCTGGCATGTTAGACTGCTATCATGATTCTGCTGCTTCCTCCCTCTTCCCTTGCAACCCCTTTCTCTCATTAGTGGGGTTCTTTCCCAAAAAAATCTCAATTTTCAAGAAGAGCTCATATCAGCCATCCTTCATTCTTCAAGTTTTGCCACAATGTCTCAGCTGTCTTCTTCTTCTGCCTCTGTAAGTCTCTTCTCCCATTGGTGAGTTCTTCCTGGAATTTCTAGACTACACCAAGCATCCTCCTCCTCCTTTTGAGTTCCCTTTTATATTTTGTCTTGCATGTGTTTGTGTCTGGAACACAGTTATTAATAATTACTTATTGATATAACTTTACCTCTTCTCCTTTTGTCTATACAGTATTTTGCACATGGTAGTCTTAATAAAATCCTGATCAAAGGAATTGACTTTCTGGAGCTGTAACAAATCAACACTTGAAGAAGTTTTTTTTAAACAGAAAGTATCATGGTATTGAGAGATTTCATTCCCATTCCCTAATTTTTATTTTAGAAGTTAAAAAAAAGAAAATTAAACATTTGAGACAGCATTATGTACTAGGGAGATGTCAAACATACCCACAATACATTATTACCCAAACTCAGTTAAAATGTATTTGGAAAATATTTAACAAATAAATAAAAATATAATGAAATATAAATAATATGCCACTAATTGATATAAATTAATATTTAGTTTCCTAAGTCATTATTTTGCCCAAAGAAATCCTTATGAATGGTGTATTAGTCTTATTTCTATATATTTGACACCATTGCTGCAATAAAAAGGATACTGAATCAGAAATCAGAACACTATGTTCAAATCTTTTCCCTATTGTTTGTTATATAGGTGACTCTGAGCAAGTCACTTCAGGATGAAAGATGTACTGACTTTGAAGTCAGAGGATCTGGGTTCAAGTCCTGTTTCTGTGACCATAGAAATGTCTCCCTTTAAGGTTCAGTTTTCTCATCTATAAAATTAAGGAATTGAACTTAACCTCTGAGGAGACTTCTAGCTCTAAATCTATGATCTTATGAACCTGTCTACAACCTGAGTCTCCATTATCCTACAGATAATGTAACCCTATAGATGGATTTAGTGGTATCATAAGTTCTTTCTAACCCTAGTGTCCTATGATTCCCAAAGCCCTCATCTTTACTAATCTCCCTCCTAATTCTTTTCAGTTTACAATATGTTCACAATTATTCCCTTATTTGATATTTACAATTCCATGTGGAAAATAGGAAAGGTACTATCAAGGCCTCCTCTTGCATTTTTCAAGAAAGAAAACTGCGGAAAAAAGTTAAATGATTTACTCAAGGTCACATGACCAGTAAATAAAAGACTAGGAACTCAAATTCAGGAGTTGAAAGGTATCTAAAATGCCTGACAGAGATGGCATCCACCCTCAGAAGATCTGTGAGGACCCTGACTGCCTCAACCCACAAGTTGGCCTTCCTGTACCAGCATGGTCTGTATTATGAATTCTTTCTATGTGTCCAGTCTGTAGACATAAAAGAGAAAAGCAAACTAATTCATAGAGAGGAAGAGGAGGAAAGAAAGAAGGAAGAAAGGGAAGAAAGAAAGGAAGGAAGGAAGGAAGGAAGGAAGGAAGGAAGGAAGGAAGGAAGGAAGGAAGGAAGGAAGGAAGGAAGGAAGGAAAAGGGGATGGGAAGGGAAGGGAAGGGAAGGGAAGGGAAGGGAAGGGAAGGGAAGGGAAGGGAAGGGAAGGGAGGAGGAAGATTTTAAGCATGATGTTATGGTCTTCTTCAAGAACAAAGGACAAACAACATCATTTCATAGTGTGCTATACTTTTAATGGATACTTCCTCTGTGTTCTTTGATTGCAAAATTGGTAGATGGAAAGAAGAGAGAGAGGGAAGAAGGGAGGAAGGGAGGAAGGAAGGAAAAAGAAAGGAAGGAAGGAAAGGAAAGGAAAAGAAGGGAGACTTCTAGAGGTAGTATCAGTAGGACCTCTTGTTCTAGTGGTTGTAGCACTGGACTGAGAATTAAATGATGCCCAGATTCAAACCCTTCCTCAGAAATATGGTCAAATCATTTAACTTCTCTAAGCTTCAGTTTACTCATCTGGAAAATGAGATGCTTGGAGATAAACTCTAAGGTCTCAACTCTAGAACTAGAATTCCCCTTTTTTACCCTCATTTAGCACCATACATACAAATTGCATAAAATTGTTGTGGGAGATTTCAGTGAGTATTATGTGGCTCTAACCCTGCATCTTCCAGAAAATGACCTTGCCATCCTCCTTCACTAGTGGCATTTGGGATTCTTCCTTGGGCTCTTAGATATGTCTATCATTTATCCTGAAACCCAGTAAGCTTAATTGGGTCTTTTCTTTTCAATTTTTTGTAAGGAACAAGGAAATTATATCCTCAAACAGCCCAGGCTCCTCAAAGGCAATTGCTTCTATAAACACACTCTATTCTTGCTCTTTTTTTTCTTGAGTGAGGCCATAGATAATGTGACTTTGAACAACACAGTTTTTGGAACCTCAACAGACCTTTCTTTCCAATGTGGTTTTATAAGCACCTTGACTTTATGTGTTTAACACAAATTGTTTGATTTTTAATAAAGTGCTGGCGCATTTCAACTTTCATGGCGCATTTTTTGGCCTTTATTGGAATTTTAATACTGTTTTTCCTCAGCTGTCACCCCCTAAGAGATGTAGAATGAAGAAGCTGGCTTGGGGCTCTTACAAGCTAGATGGCCAACCTTAACAACTATTGGAAATTTTTATATACTTTCCTTTGCTGCCTGAGTGTGCCTAATGCAATTAAACTTCCTTCTGGAAACATGAAAAGGAATAAAATGGCCACTAAAAGGAAAGCAATTTGGCCCTTCATGCCCACAGCTGCCCGATATTGCACTTTATTTAATTGGAAAAGGATGCAGGGGGTCTGCTGAGGAATTAAAAGAAACTCAAAGCTTGGAGAGATCACAGGAATTTTCTCCCTGTTCTCATCTAATAAAAATTACCATTATTAAATAATTTATTGAGTGTCAACAACATACTGGGCAAGAAAAAGGAGGAAAAAATAGACAAGGGCTAATTAAAGAGAGGAAAACATTTGAATGTTGTGGCAGGAATGGTCTGAGACCTTTCAGAGCATATGCTATTGCCTGCCTTATGACCTTTTCCATCAGTCATTCCCTCTTTCCTCTGTATCTTCCATCTTTCCCTGTTTACTGAGTCCTTCTCCTCTGAGCACAAACATTCTAAGGTCATCCCAACCTACCAAGAAACCAAAAACAAACCAAATTATTCCCTTGTTACTGCTCCAGTTTCTCTTTTCCTTCCAATACCAAACTTCTCAAGAGAGTGACCTACATCCAACTACCAATGCTCCCTTAGCATTCTCTTACTCTTCCAGTTATCATCAACAATCTCCTTCTTGTTCTCACCCCTCCACAGCAAGTGCTGTTACCATTATCATTAATAATCTCCTTGTTTCCAAAACCAAAAGCTATTTTTTTATCTTCCATGATTTCCCTGTAGCATTTGATATTGCCAGCTATTCTCTCTTCTCATAACTTCCATAATCCTGTATTCTCATAACTTTCCTCCAAGACCTGTGATGACTCTCTGCTGTGTCTTATACTTGCAATTTTATCTTACTCTAGGCCCCTGCCCTATTTCTCATGCTTCTTGTCTTGACATTCTTTTTTTTATAATTTAGGGAAATGCCTAATTTGAATTAGAGATTAATAAAAGTAAAGATATAGGTTTTCTTCCTCTCAGCAGGTCAGTGATTAAAGATAATTCTGAAAGTCTTGTGATAGAAAATGCCATCCACATCCAGAGAAAAAACTGGAGTCTGAGTTCAAACCAGTTTTTAAAACTTGTTTTATTTTTTCTTTCTCATAGTTTATTTCCCTTTAATCCTGATTCTTCTTTCACAACATGATTAACATGTAAATATTTAAACATGATTGTACATGTATAATCTATATCAAATTATTTGCTGTTATGGGGATGGGTAGGGTAGGGGAAGAAAGGAAGTAGAAAAATGTGCAACTCAAAACCTTACAAAAAGGTGAATGTTGAAAACTATCTTTGCATGTAATTGGAAAAAAAATAAAATAATACTAAAAAATACAGGCTTTCTCCATTTTGAGTTTGAGGGGACAGGCTTTAAGCAAAATGATGGAATCATAAGCTATGTTCTGCTGTTAGAGGCTGCCCCCAATTTATATGCGAACAACTTCTGCCAGGTCTCACCACCACTGGAGCCTGTATTCCTACATCATGGAAACTCTTATCAAAAAAAAAAAAAGTTGAGGTTTTTCAGATTTAGTAATTCTCTAAAAAGATGGTAAAAACTTCAGAGGCCCTAACCCTAAAATGCTAAATCTACAGTCAGGAAGATCAAGGTTCAAATTCCTCTTTCTATATTTACAGCTTAGAGGTTCATTTAGCAAGTCCTTTAATCTTGCTGAGCCTGTTTTCTCATATGTAAAATAGGAATAATAATATCTACCTGCCCCCACACATTAAAACCTGAAAGGACAAAATAAGGTAATAAGGGAGGGGAATAAGCATTTTAGAAGCATTTACTTTGTCCTGAATAGCCATAGATATTTACTAACTGTGTCCCTGGGCAAGTCATTTAAGTTTATTTGCCTCAGTTTCCTCATCTGTAAAATGAACTGCAGAAGGAAACCACTCCAGTATCTTGACCAAGAAAACTCCAGATGAAGATCACAAGAACTACTGAACAATAACAACAACACATGCCATGCTAAGCACTTTATCAATATTATCTCAGAAGATAATCTGTGTAAAACACCACAAAAATGTTAAAGTTTTACATCAACATTATATATTACTATCTAGAAGCAATATGGCTTTATGGATAGAGAACTCAGCTGAGAATTATAAAAGATCTGTCTGTGTTCAAGTCTCTGGACACAAATTGTCACTAAACCTCTAACCCTCTAGGAATTCTCCAAGATTAGAAATTGCCAAGTTAATGCCAATAACCTTTGTAGACATTTTCACTGGAAGCTAGTTACCCCAATGGAATCACAGATGTAGTCCAAAAAAATAAATAATAGCATGAAATTCCTTCTGCCCAAAATTATTTTCCCCCAAATTTTCAGGCAGCCAAAAATTCCACCATCCAAACATTCATTTAGGTAACCAAAATAGATCTTTGAAAAATATGGATTCTTCTGAGGTGCATTAAAGGAAACATCTTTCTACATGTATCAGTGAGAATTCATATAATCAAACTACTTTCTTCCTACTCCTAATTGAGAAATGGGAACTTTAGTAGACAGTAGGTAATATTACAGTATAGAGTCATCTGAGAAGTAGGGCTGACCTGGCAGGGTCTTCGATGGGGAGTTCAGAGAGTAATGAAGCCATTAATCACCTGGGGAAAAGAGCACAAGGAAGTACGAGAAAGATGTAGAAAGGGAAGGATGCCAGAACCAAACTGCAGTATTTTTGAAAAGAAGGTAAGAAATTCTCTCCTTCCCTTGTTGAACCTCCCTCATCACATGGTCCCCTTGCCCTAAAACCTAGAGCTATCATTATTATTAATGAGAGGGGTGAAATTAACTTTTATAGGCAGGTTTATAACTTGTTTCTATGTATAAGCATATTCTGAGTTCCAAACAAAGGATTCAAAAATCAGTTGCTGGAATGCAACCATTTATAAGCAGGAGACTGGGATTATTATATTTTTAAAGCTCACATATTTCCTACGTTTCCAAAGTTATTATAAAGGAAGATAACATTTCAAAAGTATTTAGCTTTCATGCATTAACATCCTAAAGGAAGTCACCATTTTGTCATAGGTAAGACAGGAATATCATTTATCCTGATGTATAATTAAATTGAAGAGTCACAGGCTGGAGGTTTTTGGGTTAGTTTTTTTTAAGAAAATTTATAAGCCTAAAGTGGTATTAACAGAACAAGATTTGGACTTGCTACAAAGTACCCAGAGCTTTCACCTCTCTGGTACTCACTAAGGGAAAAAAGGAATTGGTATCTACTGTTGACTTATAAGTTTGGACAGTCAGGCTTGAACTTTGCCCTTGCTCACCTCATTATCTAAACTGAAGGAAACAGACTGGTGTCAGAGGGCAGCAGCTCCAGTAGAGAGAGACCAGGGTCACACATGGCTGACAGGGAAGAAAATGGGGTGAGAGCAGCAGATAAATGGTATATATTTGGAGCAGACTTTTTTTTTTAGGTTTTTACGAAACAATGGGGTTAAGTGACTTGCCCAAGGCCACACAGGTAGGTAATTATTAAGTGTCTGAGGCCAGATTTGAACTCAGGTCCTCCTGACTCCAAGGCTAGTGCTCTATCCACTGCGCCACCTAGCCACCCCCAGGAGCAGACTTTCAATCATTCAAAGCAACTTTTTATCCAATATAAAAATTAGTATGCTGCTTCTCATTGTCTGGCCCTCAAGTAGCAAACAACACCAGGAGGGCAATTCTCCAAAGCATTTCTCTGAAGAGACTACTGGCCTTTTACGTACCAATGAGAGATGACTGGGTCAATAGATGGGGGGGGGGTGGAGAATGTCCCTCATAAAGAATATATACAAAGGGCAGCTAGGTGGCACAGTGGATAGAGCACCAGTCCTGGAGTCAGGAGGACCTGAGTTCAAATCCGACATCAGACACTTAATAATTGCCTAGCTGTGTGACCATGGGCAAGTTACTTAACCCCATTGCCTTGCAACAACAACCAAAAAAAAAAATATATACACATATAGATATATTTATACATATATGTGTGTGTGTGTGTGTGTGTGTGTGTAGCTATAGCTGTATCTATGGATAGGGGCTGCATATCTAAATTGTTGTTTGTCCTTCATTCTCAAAGAGGACTATGACATCAGGAAGGTGATGACATGACATGCAAGTGAATTGGATTTGAGTGAGGGAATGCTGTGCTAAGTCACCAGTCTCACTTTCTTCTCCAGAACCATCTGGGGTTCAGATGCCAGATGTGGATCAAGACTATTAGGAGAAGGCTCTGGTTGTGGTGGAAGACCTTGGTCTTTTAAAACTATGGTCTTTAACAGGTCTCATTTTGACTGACCCAACCAGTGATTAAGGCTAGGTAAGAAAGAAATGAAACAAAGAATGGATTTAAATTTAAATTTAAAGAATAGTTTTTTTAAAAAAAAATCAATCTGAAAGGAGAAGACCCTCAGGGATTTCTGGTCAAAACAAAAACAATTGGTATTTACATTAACTCTAAACCAGCCTGAGCCCAAACAATAATCAAGTTATAGGTAGACCTGTATCCACGGATTGGAACTAGACCTGCAATTTCATTGATATGAGGAGTTCCTAAATAAGGAGATATCCTCTGCCAATATAAGTTCACTAATGCAAATTGGCACCTTCTTTCATAACATTTACTTGTCCAGAGTCACAACCACCATTTTTCAAAAGTCACACAACGTCAAGACCAGCTCTCTACTAAGCCACATAGCTAAAATGCATAGGAACATACATACATATGCATATATGTTTAGTGCTTTGTTTGTTCAGAGTGAGCTACTGACATAAAAATTGTTAATTCAATATCAAAAGAAAATTAAGTTCCAGAGGACACTGTGGTTTACTGATTTCTAATGTTTCTTATTTGATGATTCAACTAGGTAATTAGTAAGCACATCATTTGCTCATTGGAAAGATGGTTCTTAAAGTTCAATGATCCTCTTACCCTCACTTAGAGCCCTGATTTGAAATGAGTTTAATTTGTACCTGGGGTAATGATTATCTTTCCTGGGTGATAAAGACCTCTACTATCCTTAGAAAACCAGAGAATCAGCTATACATTACTCAATGACTTATAAAAATTCTTTTAGAATCCTTTGCTATTTAATTAAATCAAGAGCTTTTGTAAATTTTAACATATATATATATATGTATATATATATATATACATATATATATATATGACCAAATTTAAGAAAATACTGTCAACAATTCTATTCATCATTTAGGAAAATCATAGAATGAATTTGAATGCCACAGACAGATGTGGGAAGAGAGATAATATAGTGTAGTACTTGGAGCTGACATACCTGAGCACCCCCATGCCTCAAGAGTCCCCCTGACTTTGGAACCCAGATGGAGCAAAGCCAATCAGCCCTAGTTTGGAGGCTGCAATAACCTGAGCCCATTACATCCAATCATTCTCAGACATGGATCTAGAGTTGGGGACATCTAGTCCAGCTCCTCATTTTACCAGATGAGGAAACTGAAGAAAAAGGAAACAAAGATCCATCTACATGACCCAGTCATCATATCCTATCATATTCTTTAACACCACAAGCATACCCATCCAGCACCCTCTGCTCTCAAACTCTTGCACAAAGAACAATAATTAAATCTGACAATCTATTGCCCCAGGTGCAGTCACTCTAATTGCACAGAAATTGTCTTCCATATCTAACATTCCTAATAAGTATCGCCCTATTAAGACATAAGCTCTTTGACAAAAGGAATTAATTCATCTTTATGTCTCCATCACTTATCACAGGTGCTTAAGAAATGGTTGACTAATGAACTGGGTTTTAGTCCCCTATCTAGCCTTAAAACAATGATAGTAACTCACTCCCAGCAAAAATCGTGGACAGAAGCCAGATACTGTGCTAAGATCTCCTGGCTTCCCCTCAAAAATAATATGAAAGAAACCTCTTAACAGAAATTTGATCAACAAAATCCAGAAAGAGAAGCTAGGAGAAGAACATCTACCAACAAAATCTGTTTCACCACTAATGAACTGGGAGCAGCAAACAAAGAGCCAGAGGGAGTAGGGTGAAGCCAAAGTACTAGCCTTAGCCACTGAGGCTTTGACCCTGGGATCTGGGGTCTAAATCCAGGGAAGCTTTGGCTGTGGGAGCAGTGATCTGGGGAGCCCCAGTGGGGCTGGAGAGCAAGCTGCAACACAGAGAGTTATAGAGTACAACTGGGCATCAAACCACTTAGCTCAGATTCTGAGCTCCATGCTTACAGCAGAGCCCTCTTCCCACAACAAACTAAGTAACAGCCCCCCCCCACCCCACCCCCAGGTGTGAGCAGTAGAGCTCCCTCAGATTTATAAAGAGATTAACATTCTCACCTCAGGGCCCAGCCCACATTGTTCAAGGTTAATTCATACCCTGCTGCTCCCCCCAAACCCCTCCAGGCCTAGTGAGAGTACCTCAAATCAAACCCACAGATGCTCCAGAGAAAGCAACCAGCATCCCCTACTGGATAGCCCACTTGGAGTTGCTAAACCCAATGAGCAAAGCCTCTAGGGTTTTCAAAAACCAAACCTCTGTGAGTCAGCCCCTCCTCCAACACAAAGATCCTAGGAAAAATGAAGAAAGGCCAGCATAAAGGGGGACCCATTGTCTTACTCTGAAGACAAAGACCCTAACCCAGAGAGCTCTAGAAATTCTGGGGAGAATATGAATTGGTCTCCAGCCCAGAAAGCCTTCCTAGAAGGAACCAGGAAGAAGTTTAAAAATCAACTAGAAAAATTGGGAAAAGAAACTCAAGAGAAAATTAACACCTTGCAAGAGAAAATGAGCACCTCCCAACAAGAAAACAAATCCTTGAAAAATACAATTGAACAAATGCAAAAAAAATAATTCTTTCAAAACTACACTTGGGCAAATGGAAAAACATCTTCAAAAATAGAATTGATGGGTGGCTAGGTGGCACAGTGCATAAAGCACCAGCCCTGGAGTCAGAAATGCCTGAGTTCAAATCCAGCCTCAGACACTTAATGATTGCCTGGCTGTGTGGCCTTGAGCAAGCCGCTTAACCCCCATTGCCTTGCAAAAAATAAAAAATAAAAAATAAAAATAGAATTGACCAATTGGAAAAGGAGTTGCAAAAGATAAATGAAGAAAATTCTTCTCTAAAAAAAAAAGAATGGAACATGTGGAAACTAATGACTTCATGAGACAAGAATCTGTTAAACAAAACTAAAAAAATAGAAGAAAATGTAAAATATCTCACTGGCAAAACCACTGACCTCAAGAATAGAACCAGGAGAGACAACATAAGAATCACTGCGCTTCTGGAAAACATTGAAGAGGAAAAAAAAAACCTGGACTTAATATTATAGGATTTAATGATAGAAAACTGCCCTGATAACATGGAGCCAGAGGACAAAATAGTTTTTGAAAAAATACAATGATCCCCTCTGGAAAGGGATCCTAAAATGAAAACACCAAGGAATATTGTGGCCAAATTCCAGAACAATAAGATAAAAGAAAAAATCCTGCAAGCAGCCAGAAGGAAACAGTTTAGATACCACAGAGCCACAGTAAGGATTACACAGGACCTGGCTACAACAACATTAAGGGATGGGAGACACATGAAAAGGTTAAAAAGGGCAGGGGGGGGGGTAAAGAAAAACTAACAGAAGGAAGAAGGGACAAAGAAAAAGGGGAAAGAAAGGGGAGGGGTTGGATACAAGGGGGCAAACAAACTGAAGGTGGTGATATTCAGAAACAAAATACTGGGGAATATAGATAAAGTGAGAAAAGGGGTAAAATATAAACAGAGGGAAGATAGCATGAAGGGCAATGAAGAGTTAGTAATTATAACATGAATGTGAATGAGATGAACTCTCTCATAAAAAACATAAGTGAATAGCAGACTGGATTAAAATCCAGAATCCTACAATATGCTGCTTACAAGAAACTCATTTAAAGCAGAGAGATGCATACAGAGTAAAGGTAAAAGGTTGGAGCAAAATATATTTTGCTTCAGCTGAAGTGTAAAAAGCAGGGGTAACAATCCTTATCTCAGACAAAGCAACTGCAAAAATAGATCTCATTAAAAGAGATAATTAAGTAAACTCTATCCTGCTAAAAGGTACCATAGACAAAGAAGCAATTTCAATACTAAATATGTACGCACCGAGTAGTAGAGCATCCAAATTTTTAAAGAAGTTGAATGAGTTACAGGAAGATATAGGCAGCAAAACTCTACTGGTAGGAGACCTCAACCTCCCACTCTCAAATTAAGATAAATCTAACCATAAAATAAATAAGGAGGAAGGTAAGGAGGTAAATAGAATGTTAGAAAAATCTAGATATGATAGATCTTTGAAGAAGACTGAATGGGGATAGAAAGGAATATACTTTTTTTCCTGCAGTACATGGCACTTACACAAAAATTGACCATGTACTAGGGCATAAAAACCTAATAATCAAAGGCAGAAAGGCAGAAATAGTGAATACATCCTTCTCAGATCATAATGCAATAAAATTCACATGCAGTAATGGGCCAGGGAGAGATAGAACTAAAACTAATTGGAAACTAAATAACCTCATTTTAAAGAATGAGTAGATCAAACAACAAATTATAGAAATAATTAATGATTTCATCCTAGATAATGACAATAATGAGACAACATACTAAAACTTATGGGATACAGCCAAGGCATTTGTCAGGGGATATATTATATCTTTAAATGTTTTGTTAATAAATTAGAGAAAGAGGAAATCAATGAACTAAACATGCAACTAAAAAAATTAGAGAAAGAACAAATTAAAAACCCTCAATTAAATACTAAATTAGAAATTCTAAAAATTAAAAGAGAAATTACTAAAATCAAAAGCAAGAAAATTATTGAATTAATAAATAAAACCAAGAGCTAGTTTTATTAAAAAACCCAATAAAATTGATAAACCTCTGATTAATTTGATTTAAAAAAAGAAAGAACATCAAATTACCAGTGTCATAAATGAAAAAGGTGAACTCACCACCACCAATGAGGAGGAAATTAAAGTAACAATGCAAAATTATTTTGCCCAACTGCATATTTGATAATCTAAGTGAAATGGATGAGTATTTACAAAAATATAAGTTATCTAGGTTTAAATGAAGAGGAAATTAAATATTTAAATAATCCAATCTCAGAAAAATAAATTCAACAAGCCATTATTGAACTCCCTAGGAAAAAATTTCCAGGGCCAGACAGATTAATAAGTGAATTCTATCAGACATTTGAGGAACAATTGGTTCCAATTCTTCATAAACTCTTTGGCAAAAGAGGAGAGGATGGAACTCTGCCTAACTCTTTCTATGACACCAATATGGTGCTGATACCTAAACCAGGAAGAGTCAAAACAGAAACAGAAAATTATAGACCTATCTCCCTAATGAATATAGATGCAAAAATCTTAAATAAATCTTAACAAAGCAATTACAAAAAGTTATCACTAGGATAATACATTATGATCAAGTAGGAATGATCCCAGGAATGCAGGGTTGGTTCAATATAAGGAAAATTGTTCATATAATTAATTATATCAATAACAAACCTATCAGAAATTATATGATCATATCAATAGATGCTGAAGAAAGCTTTTGACAAAATACAGCACCCATTCCTATTAAAAACACTAGAGAAGGGGGAGGCTAGGTGATGTAGTGGATAAAGCACTGGCCTTGGAGGCAGGAGTACCTGGGTGCCTGTGAATTCATCCAACCTTTCTGGAGAGCAATTTGGAATTATGCCCAAAAGGGCAATAAAAATGTGCATACCCTTTGCCCCAGCAATACCACTACTGGGTCTATATCCTGAAGAGATGAAAAAGGGTAAAAATATCACCTGAACAAAAATGTTCATAGCAGCTCTGTTTGTGGTAGCAAAGAAATGGAAACTGAGGGAATGTCCGGAACACTATTGTTCTATTAAAAACCAGGAGGGATGAGACTTCAGGGAAGCCTGGAAGGATTTGTATGAACTGATGATGGGTGAGATAAGCCAAACCAGAAGAACATTGTACACCCTAACAGCAACATGGGGGTGATGATCAACCTTGATGGACATGCTTATTTCATCAGTGCAACAATTGGGGACAATTTTGGGCTATCAGCGATGAAGAATACCATCTGTATCCAGAGAAAGAATTGTGGAGTTTGAACAAAGACCAAAGACTATTACCCTCAATTAGGAAAAAACCATTATCTTATTATACAATTTTGCTATCTCTTATAATTTATTTTTCTTCCTTAAGGACATGATTTCTCTGTCATCATATTCAACTTAGATCAATGCACCTATGAGAATGATGTAAAGACTAACAAACTGCCTCTATGGGGGAGTGGGGGGAGGGAAGCAAGACTGGGGGAAAAATTGTAAAACTCAAAATAAATAAAACCTTTCTAAAATTAAAAAATAAATAAATAAAAAGATGCAAATCAAACAGTTAAAGCCAAAGCTTCTTAAACCTACCTGTAAGTACAACTCACATCCAGCAGAGGGGAGTGTGATATAATTTTTTTTAAGTTACAATGATTTCTAAATTTATGCTTCTCATTCCTGGTTTTGTAGATCTAATCAGATGGTCCCATCTTGAAAGAAATCAGACTAACTTTAGACAGCTCATTGATGTTTTAATTAAATGGTTGATAATGAATTTATAAATGTGCAGAATCTTTTTAGAGAGAAATCTGTAGACCATGAAAGTCACAAAAAATAATCATTATGATGGAAGGGATCACAATAAATGATTCCCCTCCATAACATTCAAACCTGTAGTCTTTTCCGGATCCTTGCAAGAACTAGTAATTCTAGGTATCAATTACTGGCTCTGCAGTCCCCCAGTTCAAGATCCCTCTGTTGCCTCTTTTTTTGCCTAAGGTCTTTTTGTCTTCTAATAGCCTTTTGTCCCTGTCCACTGCTTTAGAATTGCTGTTCTTTTACATAAGAATCAAAGTCTGGTCTGCCCAGAGACAAAAGGCATATCTAGTATCAGCACCCAGGATCTTCTTTGACATCCAAAAGTCCTCCTGAACAAGCACATTTATAATTTATAAGTTATTTTGTTTGTTTGCTTTTTGTTTTTGCTGGGCAAAGGGGGTTAAGTGGCTTGCCCAAGGCCATACAGCTAGGTAATCATTAAGTGTCTGAGGTCAAATTTGAACTCAGGTACTCCTGACTCCAGGGCCGGTGCTCTATCCACTGTGCCACCTAGCCACTCCATAATTTATAAATTCTAACTATCCATTGATGGCACCAATTTCTGGCATCCAGATCCACTTCAAACAAACTTCATTATTTCTCTGAAATAATTTCTTCTCTCTTCTTCCTTTTTCTCTCCCTATAAAGAAATGTCAGAATCCTCTTTGCTAGAATACCTCACTACTCTTAATCCACCAGGCCATCAGTGTTCAATAAACTGCCTACTTGCCTGGGAAAGAGCACATGTCATTTAAATTCTTTCTCAGACAAACCCCAATATTTCTGTGAGTGAACCCAACAATTCCTGTTGACACAGTACTACCTGTGTGACCCAGGTGACAAGTCACTTCACTTATGCCTGCCTCCGTTTCCTTCTCTACAAAATGAGAATTAATAATAACATCTATTTCCCAGGTTACTGGTGAGGATCAAACTATGATAATATTTAAAAAGTTCTTAGCATAGTATCTATCACATATTAAGAACTATACATGTGTGTTAACTATCATTACAGTTATTTAGTATTATGAAATTGTTGTTGTTGCTGTTAATTGCATTGTTGTGAATCAAAATCAAAAAAGGTGATCAAGCATTTTCAAAGTAAAACAAAAAATGTGGAAGCAACATTAATATTCAAGGAGACTTCTTGTCTAATCTCCCCACTTTATAAATGAAACTGAAGCCCAGGACTTCACTGAAGCCTTGAAAATCAGCAAACACAAAAACAGAACTTTATTTATTATTCTGTGAATTTCTAACCAGAGGAGGGGAACCTCCTGCCCATGGCCAAATTGATCTGGTATTGTCAAGCAACTGTAGGAGGGGACTTCAAATTCAATAAATCTAAGAGATTTTAAGGGGAGAATTAATCAAATGTTTGACTAACTATAGCCCTTGAATGGTGTTATCAATATTCAAATAACCCTTGGCAGAAAAAAAAAAGATTTCCCATCCCTGAGAAAGTAATGAAGAAAATGTGACTAAAGCAGATTATGTTTTAATGTCTGTTCAGTATGCCTAGCCCTGCCACTGTCACTATATGTTTAGGGATATTTATAGCAGCTCTTTTCTGGTGATGAGGAGTTGGTGATTGAGGGGATGCCCATTAGTTGGAGAATGGCTAAACAAGTTGTGTGTGATTGAGATGAAATGCCGTTCTCTTATGAAAAATGATGAACAGGATGCTTTCAGTAAAAAACTCACATGTGCAGATGCAATGGGGTATGTACCTTATACAAAGTAACAACAATATTGCAGGTTGATCAGCTGTGAATGTAGCCTACCTTCTCTCAGCCCTGCTTGACCCAAGAGGACTCTGAAGGACTTAGGATAAACCACACTTACTATCCATCCCAAAGACAGACCGAGGGGTGGCTAGGTGGCGCAGTGGGGTGGCTAGGTGGTGCAGTTGGGGTGGCTAGGTGGTACAGTGGATAGAGCACCGGCCATGGAGTCAGGAGTACCTGGGTTCAAATCCGACCTCAGACACTTAATAATTACCTAGCCATGTGGCCTTGGGCAAGCCACTTAACCCCATATTTGCCTTGCAAAATCTAAAAAAAAAAAAAAAAAAAAAGACAGACCTGATAGTATCTGAAGACAGATTGAGGTATGCTTTTTTTTTAACATTGTATTTTTGTTGAGGTTTCTTTTTGGGGGGGTGGGGTGAGGGATGGTTATGATTACTTTTAACAATTGTAGTAATATTTTTATGACTGCACATTTTTAACCTATACAAAGTAACTTAACTTGCTTTCTCAATAAGAGGGAGTTGGGTGGGAGGAAGAGAGAATTTGGAACTCAAGGTTTTGGAAGTGAATGTTGAAACTTACTTTTTGCATGTAACTGGGGGGGATGCAAAAAAATAAAATAAAAGTTTGTTCAGTCACATCTGATTCTTCAAGACCCCACATATGTGTGTGTTGTGTGTGTGAATGTGGATGTCATTTACTTGTACATAAATGTATGTGACTATATTGTGTATGTGTGTATATATATATGTAAATATTTTATTTTAAATATTTTTCTGAAAGCTAGTTGATAAACATTGATCACACCATGCATATATTCCCAAGTGGATTAATGACAAAATACTAAAATATTTATTGCAGCAGAAGGAACAGTGGGTAGAGCTGGGGGAGATGGGTGGGGAGAAGGCCCAGAGAATTCTTGAGTTAAGGGTAATGGGGAGTGGAGTTAGGAAAACCTGAGTTCAAAACTGACTTCAGACACTTACTAGCTTTGTGATCCTAGTCAAATCACTTAACCCCTGTTTGTCTCAGTTTCCTCAACTGTAACATGACAATAATAACAACACCTACGTATTAAGCCTCTACTGAGTAAACATTATACAATGTTAACTGGTAGTAGTAGTAGTAGTAGTAGTAGTAGTAGTAGTAGTAGTAGTATATAACTTTTTGCGGTAGCAAAGAACTAAGAGAAAAGAGTAGATGTCCTATTAGGGGATGACCAAACACACTTCAGTACATGAACTTAATAAAAGGTTACCTGGTTGAGTTGTAAGAAACCACAAATGTGACAGTGCAATTATTAAGTTCTTCCCATAGAACATTTATTAAATGATTATTATATACAAAATATTTTGACAAATGCTGGGGGTACTTGCAAGCAATGAAGATAAGCAATACTTACCCTCAAAAAGGTTACATTCACTTAAAGGGATGCTAGTAATTGGGAAAATGGGGAAGGGAACATGCATAGTGCAGAGATCTCAGGGAAGTGGTCCAGAGGCTGGGCTTGACAGTGTGACCCTGTGCAAATAATTTAATCCTATTTGCCTGGGTTTCCTCATCTGAAAATGATCTGGAGAAGAAAATGGCAAAACTACCCCAGTATCTTTGCCAAAAAAAGCCCAGGTGGGGTCACAAAGAGTCAGACATCACTTAAACAACTAAACAACAATTCAACACCTGATTGAATAACAGTTGACCTTTCACTATGTTAACAACCCTGGAAATCAGGTATTTTAAGTATTGCTTTACACTTGAGAAAATAAGGATTAGAGAGGTAAGGTATGTTACCCACTTAGCAAAAACCAAGATATGAACTAGTTCTTCTTACTCCAACTCCTTATAAGGCTCTTTTGATTATGCTACAATACTTTGGCCGGGGGGGGGGGGGGGGGGGGGGAACACAAATAATATTTGTGAGAGAAAGAAAAAAGGGATCCAGATGTGGGAGAAGGAAAGAAGGGGGGGGTGGCTGGAGAAAGTGTCCTTTGAGCATAGTAAAAAAGAAATTTGATAAGGAAGGGTAAACAAGAAATTTGGTGGATGGGAAATACTAACAAGGGATGTGAGTCACAGATTCAGAAAGCTGAGGTGATAGAGTTGAAAGATAGGGGAGAGGGGCAGCTAGATGGCAGTGGATAGAGCACCAGCCCTGGAGTCAGAAGTACCTGAGTTCAAATCCAGTCTCAGACACATAATAATTACCTAGCTGTGTGGCCTTGGGCAAGCCACTTAACCCCATTTGCCTTGCAAAAACCTAAAAAAAGGGGGGGGGGGACACAGTGGAAAAAGGTTAAGGGATTTGAATCAAGATTAAGGAAGGTGTCCAATAGTGGGGTACACCATGGAAAAAGTTAAGGGATTTGGATCTAGGTTAAGGAAAGTAGCTAGGGTTATCATAGCTCCTGTGGATTTAAGTTTTGCAGCTTTTTATTAATTGTTACTTCACAAATATTTGAGTGCCTAGTACCAATGGTGTGCAAGAGCCAACTCTAACAAGCTTGTGAGAGCAGATTGTTAAATTTTCAATGTGAGCAATTACATCTCCAAAATCAGCAAATGCTTCAAATCAGGACTTGATTTGTTCTTTTGTGAATTATTCTAGAATTAAGAAAGTGAAGGAGAAAATTTTTAATAAATGCATATTTAACTTAAAAATACTAACAGTTCTCCGCCCCCCCCCCCCAAAGAACTAGTTGTTAAACATTTAGCAGAATCTTTCTGTAAATACCAAGGTGACTGAAAAAGCAATCTTGAAAATCAACACATGCTCCTCATTCCATTTCCCACTTCCAGGTCTTTGCACAACATCCCCCATGTCTAGCATACTCTCCTTCCTCCCCTCTGACTCTTAGGATCCCTAATTTCCTTCAAAATTTAGTTCAAATGATGCCTACATGAGGTTTTTCCTGACTCCCCTAGTTGCTAGTGTCTTCAAGACACATTGAAATTAATTTGTATTTATTTCATATATATTTTATGGTATATATAGAGATAAGTTAATAAAGGTAGAAATAGTCAGATCTCAAAGAATACATCTATTATATATGATCACCCTAAAATGTATGGTATATAATCTCAGCTGCTGCTTCTCCTCTACCCATATCCAGTATCATTTTCCTTTTCTCTTTTTCCAACTATACCATCTATTCACAATCTGTTCTGTCTCTCTCCCTTCCTCTGTCACTCTCTGCCTGTCTGTCTGTCTGTCTGTCTCTCTCTCTCTCTCTCTCTCCCCCCCCCATTTCTTTCTGTCTCTGTCATTCAGTCCATCTGTGTCTTTCTGTCTCTGTCCTTTCACAAAAAAGAGAAGGAAGGAAGGAAGGGAGGGAGGGAGGGAAGAGAGAAAAGAAAGGAAAGGAAGAAGAGCAACTGTTGATTTTGTTGTGTTCTTGAAAAAAGTTGTTTTACTTTTATTTATTTTTCACATTACCACAATAATCATGTTTTAAAAGTAAACATAATCCCTTCCCCCATAAAGAGAAATCTCAAGAAAAATGAGAGAAAAAGAAAATGTGCTTCAGTCTGTATTCAGATACCATCAGCTATATCTTTGGAATGCATAGCATATCATAAGTCCATCAGAGAAGTTTCATCAATAATTTTTTCCACAGTTGCCATTGCTAGCTCTATTTCCTTCCATCCTATTCCTCCTCATTCCCATTTATTCCATTCTCTCTCTCTCTCCTTTCACCCTGTCCCTCCTCAAAAAATGTGTTGTATCTGACTATCCTCTCCTACAATTTTCCCTCTCTTCTATTACCTAAGCATTCCCTCCCCTCCCCATCCCCTTTCTCCCATCTCTTTCCTCTTATTTTCCTCTAGGGTAATTTCTATACCCAATTAAGTGTACATGTTATTTCCTCTCTGAGCCACTTCTGATAAGAGTGAAGACTCATTCATTCCCCCTCATCTTCCCCCTTGCACTCACTACAAAAGCTTTTTCTTGCCTCTTTCATGTGAAATAACAACCCATTCTGCTTCTGCTTTCCTTTCTCTAAGTACATTCCTTTCTTGCCCATTAATTCCATCTTACTAATATATTATACCTTCATATTCAGCTCCCTCCTGTACCTTGTCTATACATGCTTCTTCTAACCGCTTTAATAAATGAGAAGGTTCATATGAGTTCTCAGTATCACCTTCCCATGCAGGAATACATGCAAGTCAACATCATCAAGTCCTTCATGATTTACCCTTCCCTGTCCACCCTCTCTATGTTTCTCCTGAGTCCTGTACTTGAAGATCCAACTTTCTGTTCAGCTCTGGCTGTTTCAACAAGAAAGTCTGAAAATCCCCTATTTCATTAAACATCCATCTTTTCCCCGTAAAGAGGATATTCAGTTTTTCCTGGGTAGTTGATTCTCTCTTGTAATCCACACTCTTTTGACATCCAGAATATAATAAGCCCTACAAGCCCATAATGTAGAAGCTACTAAAACTTGTGTTATTCTGACTGTAGCTTCATGATATTTGAAATGTTTCTTTCTGGGTATTTGTAGTATTTTCTCCTTGACTTGGGAGTTCTGGAATTTGGCTATAATATTCCTGGGAATTTTCATTTTTGAGATCTCTTTTAGGAGGTGATCAGTGGATTCCCTCAATTTCTATTTTAACCTCTGCTTCTAGGATAACAGGCCACTTTTCCTGGATTATTTCTTGAAAAATGAAGTCTCAGGGTCAGCTAGGTGGCACAGTGGATACAGCACCAGCCCTGGAGTCAGGAGTCCCTGAGTTCAAATTTGGCCTCAGACACTTAATAATTACCTAGCTGTGTGGCCTTGGGCAAGCCACTTAACCTCATTGCCTTGCAAAAAGAAAGAAAGAAAGAAAGAAAGAAAGAAAGAAAGAAAGAAAGAAAGAAAGGAAGGAAGGAAGGAAGGAAGGAAGGAAGGAAGGAAGGAAGGAAGGAAGGAAGGAAGGAAGAAAGAAAGAAAGAAAGAAAGAAAGAAAGAAAGAAAGAAAGAAAGAAAGAAAGAAAGAAAGAAAGAAAGAAAGATGAAGTCTCTTTTCTTGGTCATGACTTTCAGGTAACATATTAATTTTTAAATTATTTCTTCTGGATCTGTTTACTAGGTTAGCTCTTTTTTCCAATGAAGTATTTCACATTTTCTTCATCATCTTCCCTTAGTTCCATTCTACATTTGAAGGAATTATTCTCTTTAGATAACTTTTGTATCTTCTTTTCTATCTGATCAATACTGCTTTTTAAGGCATTTTTCTCATTTGCCCTTTGGACTGCTTTTTCCATTTGACTTAAACCAATTTTTAAAGTGTTATGGTTTACTCATTTCCCTAGTCTATAACTTGAGTTATACTTTTGTTAAGGTGGGGCTCTGATTCCAGGGTGGAGAATGCATTGTCCCAAGTGTTTGAGGGCTTTTGCAGCTGTTTACAGAGATAACCCCCCCATATCAATTTTTTTCAGGGTCTTAGGAGAGGCTCTTGACTGCTCTCCTGGCCTGTGCTCTGGTCTGTGGATGACTTCCCTCTGCCCTGGAGCAGTGAAGAGGGACCCCAGACTGCAACCTGGATCTGAATATGGGCAAAGAGTCTTGCCTCAGAGATAGCAAAGAGACCACTGCAGCATACCCTGACCCCCTTACTATCAGAGGGCTGATTTCTCTGGAAGCAGGAGCCAGGTGGCTCCCCAAAGCTATTCCTGGTTGCTGAGGCCTGTACTGGACTGGGTTCTATGCATATTCTGGCATAGCAGAATTTTCCCCCTGACCTTCCAAGTTGTCCTTGGCAATCCCTGGGCTGAAAGATCTGGAAACCAACCCTATTGCCATGGACCCATATGTTTCACAGGCTTTTCCTGGATGGCTGGAGTCAGTTCACTTACACCCAGGATGCGCTGACATCCTTTCTAACCCTGGTGTGATAGACCTTTCTGACAGATCTTCGAATGATCTGGAAAGTTTTTTCACTCCATTTTTCTGTGGTTCCACCACTCTACAATTTGATTAGAGTATTTAGAGGTATTTGTAGTGGTCTGGGGGAGAGCTGCCAGGATTTCCTACCTTCATTCCACCATCTTGGCTCTGTCTCAGTTGTTGTTTGTTTGTTCTTTTAATCACACAATTAGAACTGTTCAAAGTAGAATGAACTGCCTCTGGAGTTGGCAAGTTGCTGCTGGTCTACAAACAGAAGAAATTCTTGGACAGAGATATATTAGACCAAATGGGCTCTCAAGTCTCTCCTTCTCAACGCTTATATTCTGAAAGGATATGATTTAAACCTAAATCATTTCCATTTTTCAGCATCTATAAATTTTCAAGATCCATAGAGGTATTAGTACCTAACTCACAGATGACCCAGAGTTTATCAGCTCTGTAACTAACTTTGGCCAAGTCATTTCAACTTTCTGAGCTACAGTTTTATTGTCTGTAAAATAAAGATGTTGGAACCTCTGAGGACCTTCCAACTCCAACATATAGTAAATTTCTGACTTAGCAATTACTTGAAGACACATCCTATAGTGTTTCCATTGGATTTGACATCCTTTCCCCACACAATGATATTCTTGAGGAGAAAATTTTGGGGATGGGGGGAGGAAGGCATTGTTTTCTTCTCCAGGGTATTAAGGTAAATGGGTTACGCTATTTGCCCAAGGTCACATAAGTAATAAGTGTCTGAAGCTGGATTTGAACTCAGGTCTTCCTGACTCCAGGCCCAACACTCTATCCATTGAGCTACATTGGACAATAAAATTCCAACCAAAATCAACAACATTTGCTTTCTAATTGCAAAAAATGGATGATCACAAGTAAGAGACATTATAGTGTAACAGAAAGATTCCTAATTTGGGCTTCAAGTACAGATTCTGCTACATACTGGTTATGTGACCATGGGCAAATAACTTAACTTCTTGGTACTATAGGCAACTCTTAAGAGTCTATAGATCTTGACAGAATTTTCCCCACTGTTTGTTTCTCACTGGCGGAAAACTTCATCACTGAATTTATAGTAAGACCAATAGATAGATGAGAGAGAGAGAGAGAGAGAGAGAGAGAGAGAGAGAGAAAGAGAGAGAGAGGTAGATAGCTAGATGGATGGATGGATGGATGGATAGATGAATGGATGGATACAAAGAAAAATAAATAAGGCAGACAGATTGAAAATCATGAGATTTTAAATCTTTGTACACCAGGTTTGTTGGAATTTCTTTGGTGCTTATATTTATAGAAGCATCAGACTTTTCTACTATTCTTATCCAAAAAGAGGGGGTTAGATGAGATTATTTCAAAAAACCCTTCCAGTTCTAAGATTCTAAAATTACATGTAAATGTATACATAGATATAGATATAGATACAGATATAGAGATAGAGATAGAGATAGAGATATAGATATAGATATAGATATAGATACGGATACGGATACGGATACGGATACGGATACGGATACGGATACGGATACGGATACAGATGTAGATGTAGATGTAGATGTAGGTGTAGGTATAGATATAGATATAGATATAGATATAGATACAGGTATAGATATAGATAGATATATAATTTATACCTATGAAATAACCACATAGAAAGTGTGGTTTTGGGTTCAATTCCAAATAGCAATGTGTGATTTACATAACCTAAGACCCTTAAAAAGGAGGAAAAACAAATACTCTACTACCAAGACATCAACTTGACAGTGCCAGAGGAGAAAGGAAGTTACTTCAGTCCCAGTCTCTGTAAGCATCTTATAAAAGGCTTCTCCAGGGTATAGGAGACCTAGGAAGAAGTCACTCCCAACTCTAGCAATCTGTGATCTCTAGACCAAAAAGAGATGGGCTAGGATAATGAAGTAAAGTCACAGAAGTGATTAAAAAACAGATGTCAGACTGCCTGAATGTCAAAGTTAAACATTCTGGAGAGGAAAGGAAGGGAAAGAAGGAAAGGAAAACCCATTAAAAATATCAAAACAGGAGGGGCAGAGCCAAGATGGAGACAAGAAGGGATCAAGTCTTAGGAGGGATCGAGTCTTAGGAGCTCTCTGATAAAACTCATCAGCTAAGGACTCTAACTAAACTTTCGAGAGACAGAACCCACAAAGGGACCCAGTGAGGCAGTTCTCCTACTCAAGGTAACCTGGAAAAGAGCAGAAAGGCTCTGCTCCCCGGGATCCGAGAGGCAGCCCACCAGAGGGGTGGCCCACCAGAGCAAAAGAACTTCAACCTCCTGGAGGCAGCCCCAGGGCACTGGGAGTCACAGCTCACAGCAGCGGGGGATCTCCTGAGCTGCACCCTGAGGAGCACCGGCCACAAAGTGGGGGAACAGCGGGGGACCTCTGCCAGAGCTAGCATGTGGAGCCCAGCCCTCGGGGCACACAGCGAGCAGCTTGGTCTTTCTCCCAGATCAGGAAACAGAAGCAGGCAGAGCCCCTAAGCAGGAGCCCCCAGGGCATGAGCCCATTGAGCTGAGGGAGGGGAGTGAAGAGAGACTGCCAAGCTCTGTCCTCAGCCCCTGAAACAGGACTCTGGGGCTCTGACCACATTCAGATCCTGATCCCAGTCTAGGCCCCCCCCCCCATAGAACAGCAGGGCCCCCCCACCTCAGCCACATGGCAGAGGGAGGTGCTTATGGTCAATCACAGACCAGGAGGGAGGACAGAGCCTCACACACTGAGACCCGTGTGGGAGTGTCCCAAAAGCTCAGGAAGCACCCCAAACCAGGCCCAGGCTGGGAAAATGAGTAAGGAGAGAAACAAAAGGAAGACTATTGAGAAATATTTTGCAAATGAGCCCAAGAAGGATCAAAATACTCAGTCTGAAGATGAGGAAGCACAAGCTCCTGCATCTAAAGACTCCAAGAAAAACAGAAATTGGGCTCAGGCTATGACAGAACTCAAAAAAGACTTTGAAAATCAAATGAGGGAGTTGGAAGAAAAACTGGGAAAAGAAAGGAGAGAGATGCAGGAAAAACATGAAAATGAAGTCAGCAGCTTAGTCAAGGAAATCCAAAAAAATGCTGAAGAAAATAGCATGCTAAAAACCAGCTTAGGTCAAATGGATAAAACAGTTCAAAAAGTTATTGAGAAGAAGAATGCTTTAAAAAGCAAAATTGGCCAGATGGAAAAAGAGATAAGAAAACTCTCTGAGGAGAACAAATCCTTCAGACAAAGAATAGAATTCAGGGAGATTGATGAATTTACCAGAAATCAGAAATCAATACTTCAAAACCAAAAAAATGAAAAATTAGAAGAAAATATGAAATATCTCATTGAAAAAACAACTGATATGGAAAACAGACTTAGGAAAGATAATTTAAAAATTATTGGAATACTTGAAAGTCATGACCAGGAAAAGAGCCTTGACATCATTTTCAAAGAATTAATACAGGAAAATTGCCCTGATATTCTAGAAGCAGAGGGCAAAATAGAAATGGAGAGAATCCACCGATCCTCCCGAGAAAGAGATCCCAAAAAACCAACCCCTAGGAATATTATAGCCAAGTTCCAGAACTCCCAAGTCAAAGAGAAAATATTACAAGCAGCCAGAAGGACACAGTTCAAATATCGTGGAGCTGCAGTCAGGATCACACAGGACTTAGCAGCAACTACACTGGAAGCTCATAGGGCTTGGAATACAATATACCAGAAGGCAAAAGAGCTTAAAATGCAGCCAAGAATGAACTACCCAGCAAGGCTGAATGTCCTCTTCCAGGGAAAAAGATGGACTTTCAATGAACCAGGGGAATTTCAAAGGTTCCTTTTGGAATGGCCAGAGCTGAACAGAAGGTTTGATCTTCAGATACAGGACTCAGATGAAGCATGGAGACTGGAGGGGGGGAAATATGAGGGACTTAATGAGGATGAACTGCATGTATTCCTGCATAGAAAAATGGCACTGATAATACTCATATGAACCTTCTCAGTTAATAGAGCAGGTAGAGAGAGCTTTTATAATTGAAGCACAGGAGAAAGTTGAATTCAAAGATAAAATATGGTGTAAAAATGGAGTCAATAGAAATAAAGGGAAATGGAATGGGAGAAAGAAAAAGGAGAGGGGGAATAGTCCAAGATATTTCACATAAGATTTTTTTTATTACAATGAGCTATTGCAATGATATGGAAGGGGAGAGGCAAGGGGGAATGAGGAAATCTTTGCTCTCATCAGAGGTGGCTAGGAGAGGAAACAGCATATATACTCAATGGGGTATAGACATCTGGAGTAAGAAGGAGGGGGGAGCAGGGGGAAGGGGTGGGGATGTGAGTGATGGAGGAAAGGATGGACCATGGGGGGAGAGTGGTCAGATATAACACATTTTCTTTTTTACTTCTTGCAAGGGGCTGGGATTGGATGGCCTGTCTGGGACCACAGGGCCAGGTGGATGCTGGGCCTAAGGGGTGGTATGGGGGCTCAGGGCTTCTTGGCCCCAGGACCAGGGATCTGTCTGCTGAGCCAGTCAACGACCCTACAGCAGAGTCAGAGTGAAAGGAGAGAGAAAATAGAGTACATGGTAGTGGAGAAATAAGAAAGGAGGGAGTTGCAATCAGCAATGGCAAAGGTGGAAAAATATGGAAGTAACTTTTGTGATGGACTTATCATAAAGAATGAGATCCACCCACGACAGAGTTGTTGGTGTTGGAACAAAGACTCAAACACATTTTTTTGTTATTATTATTTGGGGGAGGGTGCAGGGCAAGTGGGGCTGGATGGCCTGCCTGGGGCCACATAGCAGGGTGATCTTTGGGTGTCTGGGGCCAGATTTGGACCCAGGTGCTCCTGGCTCAAGGGCCAGTGCTCTGTCTGCCACCCAGCCACCCCTACTATTATTACTATTTTATTTTATTTTGGGTCTTTTTTTTCTTCTTTTTGGTTTTTGCAGGGCAGTGGGGATCGGGAAGCTTGCATGTCACACGGCTGGGTGATTGTTGGGTTTACGAGGCTGGATATGGGTTCGCGTGCTCGTGGCTCCAGGGCTGGTGCTTCGTCCATTGCGCCTCCTGGCCATACCTATAATTATTACTATTTTTTTTATTTTAATTTTTTTCTCTCCCCTTTACCTTTTTCGCCCAAGCAAGTCTATCTATATTCATGGGGGGAAGAAGGGTATTTTGTTTACTTGTAAACAAGAATATTTTATTAATGTAAAAAAACATTTGTACAAAATGAGAATAAAAAAAATAAATTTTAATTTTAAAAAATATCAAAACAGGGCAGCTAGGTGGCGGCAGTGGATAGAGCACTGGCCTTGGAGTCAGGAGTACCTGAGTTCAAATCTGGCCTCGGACACTTAATAATTACCTAGCCGTGTGGCCTTAGGCAAGCCACTTAACCCCATTGCCTTGATATATAGATAGATTAGATATAGAGATAGAGATAGAGATAGAGATAGAGATAGAGATAGAGATAGAGATGATAGAGATAGAGATAGAGATAGAGATAGAGATAGAGATAGAGATAGAGATATATATCAAAACAAAGGGTTTTCAAGTACTATGACTATAATTTAATCAGAACTTGCTTCTTACCTGAAGGTTTTACTCAAAATTCTTGAATAGAAATTGTGAAGTGGGAATGGCAAATATGGAATTTTTTAACATGCCCTGAGGCATTAAAAATGCCCTGAGGTTATGCTAAGTATCAGAGAAATAAGGTTCATGAGATTATAGAGTCAGAGATGAAGGAACCTTAGAACTCAATTATCTTGAATGACTGTCAAGAAGTAAAGTCACTTGCCCAAGGTCACAAATCTGGTAAGTGTTGAGGCAGGATCTGAGCTCAGATCATCCTAATTTCAAGTCCTTTAACTATGACAACCTAGATAACCTAGAAATGTTCCAAGGATGCCAAAAGTTAGAAGGTATGATAGCCCTCAGACTGACACTCTGTCCATTGAGTCACCCCAACTGTCCATTAAAGCAAGTGTCAGGTCTTATTATGAATGACAATAGCACCTATTTATTTAGACCCTTGTAGTTAAAAAAAAGTACTTTACATCAGTGTATCATTTCAGTCTCAGAACACCTCTGCAAAGCAGACAGAAGTTATTACATTAACATTATTTCATAACTAGGAAGATGAAACTTGATATTGTATTGTAAAAAGAATATTGGATATGAAATGTGAAGGCTTGCATTTAAAACTTTACTGGGATATTACCTTCAAGACCTTTTCTCCTTTCTTGACCTCAGTTTTTTCATCTGTAAAATAAATAAGCTGGACAGGATGATTCCTAAGAACTCTTTTATTTCTAAGACCTATGATCTTTTTTTTTTTAGGTCTTTGCAAGGCAAATGGAGTTAAGTGGCTTGCCCAAGGCCACATGGCTAGGTAATTATTAAGTGTCCGGGGCCGGATTTGAACCCAGGTACTGCTGACTCCAGGGCTGGTGCTCTATCCACTGCACCAACTAGCCACCCCTAAGACCTATGATCTTGAGAAAAGTGTAAAGTCCCAGAGGTACTGGAGCATAAGGTTAGACTTGCACCTAGGTTTCTGACCCTCCCACAACACTATCCTAATTTTTTTTGTTAGGCCCATTGTATATAATCAATGGGCACAACTCATGGAAAGAGCTGACAAAACAGAATTTTGTTTGTTTGTTTGTTTGACTAGGAATTTTTTGTTGATTAATAGGGAATCCTTCCCCAAACCCCAGAGAAAAGATAGGAAGAAGGGAAGAAAGTGAAAGAGGCTGGAGTCAGTAAAGATATTCTTGGAGATCTGCTGAAATGCTTGTTTTATTATTATTATTATTATTGTTGTTGTTGTTGTTGTTGTTGTTATTGTTATTATTATTATTATCTGATGATGATATTTACCCTTTGTTCTCAAAGAAGACTAAGACAGCAGGGAGGTGATACTTTGATATGCCCTTGAATTGGGTTTGAGTGAAGGGATGTTGTGCTAAGTCATCAGTCTCATTTTTTCCTCTGGAATCATCCCAGTCCAGTGGCCAGATATGGATCAGGGTGACCAAAGGTGGCCCTGGATGCAAGGCAATCAGAGTTAAGTGATTTCTCCAAAGTCACACAGCTAGCAAGTGTTAAGTGCCTGGGGTCAAATTTGAACTCAGGTCTTCCTGACTCCGGTCTTCCTGACTCCAAGGTTAATGCTCTATCCAGTTCACCATCTATTATCTAATATGAAATTAAAAAACTTTCCCTCATCAGCCTGCTAAGACCCAGGCACTAGATTTCCCTGAGCTGTGGAAATCTCTTCCTGCAATTACTTACGTAACAGAGATAGATGGAGACAAAAAGAAACAGAGAGACAGACATATAACTACATTTATACATACACACATGATACACACATGCATATACACATACACATATACACTATACACAAATAAATGTTTGTTCAAAAGCCCCTATTAAAAAGAAAATAATACAGTGGAAGGAATCCTGGCTCAGTCAGATGATCTAATGTCAAATCTAAAACCTCTAATATTTATTTCTTGGGTTACTTCACTATCCTGGGCTTTGGTTTGCTCATCTGTAAATTCAATGGGATTAGACAAAGTAATTTCCCAGAGGTACTGGAGCATAAGGTTAGACTTGCACCTAGGTTTCTGACCCTCCCACAACACTATCCTAATTTTTTTTGTTAGGCCCATTGTATATAATCAATGGGCACAACTCATGGAAAGAGCTGACAAAACAGAATTTTGTTTGTTTGTTTGACTAGGAATTTTTTGTTGACTAATAGGGAATCCTTCCATCTCTATATCTATGATACTGGGACCTATTATGTATGAAGTCTCATGCTTGCATTGTGAGAACTATAAAGAGATGCCATGTTACACCATTGCTGGCCTCATGGGACTTGAAATCTCATACAACCAAGGAGCTTCATACTCCCAAAACTCCAAGGGCTGTCCTCAAAGCAGGTTGGAAGGGGTCAAATAGCCAGAGACTCCAGGATCATGTGCAGTCCAGCTAGTAAAGCCTTTTTAGACCTTTCTAGTAGGTAGGCACTAGGTGGTGGAGTGGATATAAGAAATAAAAGCTAAGATGGGCAGTTTATCTCTACCTGCATCCAGGAAAAGAATCATCAGCTAAAAGGGGAACCATTCACCTGTCTGTTGTGACAGATTACCCCTCAATAATGTTGTTACTCAATACCTTTTGAGGTCTCAGCAGAGATGGGGTACTAAATCCATCTGATAGCAAATTACAAAGCTTTCCTTATCAGCCTGCTAGGATCTAGGCACTAGATTTCCCTGAGTGGTGGAAATCTCTTCCTGTAATTACCTTCATAATAAAGCAATTACAATTCAACTGTCCTACTAGGATGTTCTGACAGATTATCCTGTCATCAGTTTGTCTATTAGTCATCCTTTCACAATATATGTTATAAAGTTATTGAGTTATTGTCCTATGCTACCTTTTGCTTCTGGATTTGCAAGAAAATTTTGTCATGCATTTTACTAGTGAAAACTGAGAGTTTTCAGGTGATTTGTAAATATTTGTAAATATTCCTTATCTCTAGCAAAATCATTGAATTTTGGAGTTGGGGGCTTGAGTTCAAATCTCACTTTTTAATATGCCCTAGAAAACTAAGGTTTTCTCTTCTGTAAATTGAAGAGGTTGACAAAAAAGGAAAATATTAAATACTGAAGGGAGTTTATATATATATATATATATATATATATATATGTGTGTGTGTGTGTGTATGTATATACATATATATATATACACACATATATATGTGTGTGTGTTTTGGATATATAGATATAGATATATAGATATAGATATATATATATATATATATATATGCATAAATTGTTGATGGAGCTGTGAACTCTTCTGGCTACTCTGGAAAGCAATTTGGAAATGTGACCAAAGAGTTACCAAACTGTCCATGACCTTTAACCCAGAGATATCACTTTTATTTAGGTCTGTATTTCAAAGAGTTCTAAAAAATATGAGAAGGACCTACATATACAAAAACATTTAAAGTAGCTCTTTTCAGGGGTGGCTAGGTGATGCAGTGGATAAAGCACCAGCCCTGGAGTCAGGAGTACCTGGGTTCAAATCCTGTCTCAGACACTTAATAATTGCCTAGCTGTGTGGCCTTGGGCAAGCCACTTAACCCCATTTCCCTTGCAAAGACCTAAAAAAAATAATAATAATAAAGTATCTCTTTCCAAAGTGACAAAGAACTGGAAAGTAAAGGGATGCCAATCAATTAGCAAATGATTAGACAAATTTTGGTATATGAAATCCTATTATGCTATATGAAATGATGAAAGGGTTAATTCTGAACAAAGCTGGGAAAACTTATATGAACTGAGAAACAGTAAAGTGAAAAGAAGTAAGAGAACAATTTATTTAATAACCACATTATAAAGTAGAAGGTACATAGTCTTTTGTTAAATGCTTCTTCCTTGGCTTAGAATTTAGGCAGCTGGGTGAATACCTCCTTCCATTTATTTTTCCTCTTTGTCCATTCTTTCCATCCTTAGTTTTCCTTTCCATCTCTTCTGAGGAAGTTTTAAATTAAAAGTTTCTTTGTTTCCTTTTTAAGTTATTCTTTATCATTTCAAGAGTCTTGCTTTCTCTAAATAAAAGATGGGATTCATTTCAATTATTCTGCATTACACTAAGAATGCAAACAGGGAATTCTTAGCAACTGGATTGTACATAATTTAATCAACTTGGAAATTTATTTTTAGGTAAGACAGAGACTTGACTGAGGACCCAACAAAAAACTAAATTTTCATTTTTTACCTCCAAAATTAGCAGAGGAAAGGATTCTCTTGTCCCTGGCCCATTGCCTTTGGACATAAGCCAGTCATTCTAGGTAGCAGGTCTGAAGTGAAGAGGGCCACAGCTAATTTCCAAAGAAAGGGAGAAAGAGAAGAAAAGAGGGTTTGGCTAGAAAAAAGATCCCCACCCAAAACCAAGTCACTGGTTGGAAGTAGGTATGGAGTAGGCAGATCTCCCCTCCAAGAAAAAAGGGGAGATAATACTCTCTCCACAATCAGTTGTCCTTCATAGCACCCGCATGTAGTTTTTTTATATACATATAAGTATTTACATTGGTTCCCTTGATCATTTGCATTATTATTTCTAAGCCTAGAGAAGAAGCTTTGGTGTTTCAGTTGTCTTGTTCTGTAATATCATTTCCCACTTATAAACAAGACGGGAGAAGGGCAAAAAAGAGGGAAAGTTCATTGATAAGCTGGAGATCATAAAGAGGAGGATGACATGAATGATGAAGGTTCCACAAGTTCATGGTAATTCAAAATTATTTGAAGGAGCTAGAAATGTTTAGACAAGAAAAGAAAAAACTCAGGTGGATACTGGTCAGTATTAAATACTTGAAAGGTTGTTACTTAGAAGAGGGATTAGATTTGTTCTGCTTGGTCTCAATTGACAGAACCAGGGTTAATGGGTAGAAACTGCAAAGAGACTAGCAATTTCTTTTTTTTTTTTAGGTTTGGTTTTGTTTTGTTTTTTTGCAAGGCAAATGGGGTTAAGTGGCTTGCCCAAGGCCACACAGCTAGGCAATTATTAAGTGTCTGAGACCCGATTTGAACCCAGGTACTCCTGACTCCAAGGCCGGTGCTTTATCCACTATGCCACCTAGCCGCCCCGAGACTAGTAATTTCAAGGCAAAAACTTCCTAAAAATATTGTCACTTTTCAATCATTTCCAACTCTTTGTGATCCTTTTGAGGTTTTCTTGGCAAGATACTGGAGTGGTTTGCCTTCTCCAACTCATTTTTGAGATGAGGAAACTGAGGCAAATAGGATTAAGTGACTTGTCCTGGGTCAGATAGCTAGTGAAGTGTCTGAGGTCAGATTTGAATTTAGGAAGATGAGTCTTCCTGACTAGCAAGCTATCCTAAAGATTATTCAAAAAATAGAATAAAATGCTTCAGAGATGGTGTTGCCCTTCATCAGAGTTCTTTGGTCAAAGGCTGGATGACCACTTGTCTGGTATGTTATAGTGTGGATTCCTTTTTAGATATAGAACAGCGATCCCTTCTAAATTCTGAGACTCCATGAACATGGATAGCATTTGACCTATATTTTAAGCCAATTCTTTATATTTTCCACTAGATGGAGACTTAAACTCAGTAACCACTTGAGCAATACTTCTGAATGAAGACAATTGTGGAGAGCAACCATGAGCCCGTCGAAGGCCTTTTGGCATAGTGGTTTAAGGCTGACAAGGAATAAATAAATGTCAGAGAAGTGTCCAAAGATGAAGTCATTTACTTTTTAATTATATTTCAGTGTAACAATTGGGGGGGGGGGGGTTGGGAGGCTGGGGGCGGGGGTGAGCTGTGAACAGAGTGGGAATCCAAACTACACTAACTCATGAATAACCAAACACAGACCTGCTCTATCAACTGCTCTTTGTACTCTCTAACAACATGTCACTTTGTACTTGTTCAGTCATTTCAGTGTCACTCTTTGTGACCTCATTTTGGGTTTTCTTGTCAAGGATACTGGAGGAGCTTGCTATTTCCTTCTTGAGCTCATTTTATAGATGAGGAAAATGAGATAAAGAAGGTTAAGTGACTTTCTAGGGTTTCACAGCTGATAAGTGTCTGAAGTTAGATTAGAACTCAGATCTTCCTGACTCCAGCTTAAGCAGTCTAGCTACTGAGTCACCTACCTGCTTCCAATATATCACTTGCAACCTTTATTTAAAAAAAAACTACAGCTGCTCTTGAAGCATACTATTTTTTTATTTAAGTTTTCTTGAATTTTTTGCATGTTTTCTTTTGCTACATGGCTAATAAGGAAATATGTTTTATATGACTTCACATTTAAATTGACATATAACTTGCCTTCTAAAGGAATGAGGGAGGAGAAAGAGGAAAGAAGAGAATTTGGAACTCAAATTTTTTAAAACAAATATTGATAAAAAAAATTTACATGTAATTGGAAAATATTTGGAGTTCTAGACTTTCAGAATCTCAGAGGCTTTGTGATTAATTTTCTAGTACCAGGAAGTTGAATTCTTTCATCCAGGAATAATCTAGGAGATAGCTATAGATAGACAGATATATATATATAGATATAGATATAGATATAGATATAGATATAGATAGATATAGATATATATAAAGAGAGAGAGAGAGAGGTAGATGTAAATATACAGATACAGATACAGATACAGATACAGATACAGATACAGATACAGATACAGATACAGATACAGATACAGATACAGATACAGATACAGATACAGATTGTTGCCCCGTCTCCAAAGCTCTAAAAAATTTTACTTCTTTTAAAAGCAAATACTTCTCCTCAAAGAACTAATACATACTTCTTTGTAATTCAGAGTCTCAGGATCAGATTTCACATGTAAAAATGAAATCTCTGGGCCCTGTGGCCCACTTCTGAAAAATCAGAAAGGCCTTTTAGGCAAGTTAGTCATTCTGTCTGTCTCAGAATATAAAATGAGATAGGCTGGGTTGGATGACCTCCCAGGCCTTTCCAACACCAAATGTTTAAGTCTTTTAGCCTTTTAAATACCTCTAGCTTTTCTCTGATCATGACTCAACCAAAATTGGGTGATATGAAAGATGTAAGAAGGCTTGCATTTGACAGTGACATATTTAACATTGACAGATCAAAAGTATTCTACTCTTACTTGCTGAGTCCCACCTATCCCTACCTCCCATACAGAAAACAAAGGTGCTTTAAACACAATAGAATGAGTTACTCACTAACCACAAGTATTTAAGAAGTTGACAGCCTATTAAACAGGAGACACAGGATTCATCACAGATCTAGAGCTGCCAGAGAGGTCATTTCCCCCAACTCTTGGTTGAAGAAATTAGGACATCTAGAAGTAAAGAGATTTGTCAATGGTCATGAAGTTCCTTAATGGTCAAATCCATATCTTATGATTCCAGTATTGTTCGCTTTTCACCATCCCATGATGCTGCTTTTTTTCATTATGAACAGTTAAATTTTTTTAAGTTTTTTTAAAAGTTTGACATCTTTTGTTTTCATATCATCTTTCAATTCTGGATATATCCTTTCCCCTCTATCTCAAACAGTCATCCCTTTTAACAAATAACAAAGCAGAGGGGGGGAGCAGTAAATCAAAACTTACACACCAATCATCATATCTGACTCTCTCTCTCTCTCTCTCTCTCTCTCTCTCTCTCTCTCTCTTTCTAATATATATAAATATATGTACGTATAAAATACATGCGTGTATTCATGTATGTACATATATGCATATATATTAGAAGTTTTTTCTAATTATGAGTAAAGATAGTTTTCAAGATTCATTTTTTGTAATAATTTGAGTTCCACATTTTTTTATTAGGAGCTTTTTGGAAATCATATTGAGGGCAGCTAGGTAGCACAGTGGATAGAGCACCGGCCCTGGAGTCAGGAGTACCTGAGTTCAAATCTGCTTCAAATCTCAAACACTTAATAATTACCTAGCTGTGTGACCCTGAGCAAGTCATTTAACCCCATTACCTTACCAAAAAAAAAACTGACATGAGTAGAGCCCTGAAATCAAGGCCTGACAAGTAGGTGGAGCTTGTCTTTACTGCCCCATCCTTTCCTTATTCATTCCACCTTGCCCTTCCTTCTCCCTCTTCTCCTATCACCCTTCTACCTGGATTGGTCTCCAGTTGCCTCTCCAGTAACCTGCCTAAACTAGCTACCTGGAAGGCAGTGGTAACTTGAAGGCATTACTCTTCCTAACAGTAGTTTAGTCCATAAAAAAGAAAAATTCAGAATACAGTGAAAACTGTCAATTCAAAGGAACAGGGACAGCTAGGTGGTGCAGTGAATAAAGCACTGGCTCTGGAGTCAGGAGTACCGAGTTCACTTAAGTCCTTCAGACACTTAATAATGACCTAGCTGTGTGGCCTTGGTCAAGCCACTTAACCCCATTGCCTTGCAAAAACCTAAAAAAAAAAAAAAAACAATTCAGAGGAACACGTCTCTAATGAAAAAAATTGGGATTGGGACATTGTGACCCATGGTTAGAAATGTTTGTACACAAAAAGACCTTTCTACTACCCTCCAAATTGTACTTTATAGTAATAAAAATCAGACTTCTTGTAATAAGAGAACTTAGCCACTCATCTTTGTAGATAAAACTTAGAGTAGTTCTTTCCTGGAAAAGAGCATACACTTATAAGCTGTTCTGCTATTGAGTTTTTCAGTTGTATCAGATTCTTTATATCCCCATTTCTTACCAGAGATAGTATAGTGGTTTGCCATTTCCTACTCCAGTTCATTTTATAGATAAGAAAACTGAGACAAGCAGGATTAAGTGGCTTGCCCAGGATGACATAGAGTGTAAATGTCTGAGGCCAGATTTGAAGTCAGGAAGATGAGTCTTAATTCACTAACTTAGAGTACATCAGTCTCTGAAGAGGTCATAGTCATAGAATAAATAACTATATACAGCAATTAGCTGCACAGAGGAAAAACAATATCATATGGTTCCAAACCCCCACCCTGCTAACAATTTTGAGACTTTTCATCCTTCTTCCCTCTAACCTTCAAAAAAAAATGAAGAGGGGTAGCCTCATTGCAATACCAGTGAAGAGAAGATTCAACCTGTATGTGTAATAGGGAATTAATCGAATCACTAATATAAGTACAGCACAGCACCTTCACTAAGAATGAATCTACTGATTAGTTACTGAATTAAATTAATCATATAGGGGTGGCTAGGTGGTGCAGTGGATAAAGCACCTGCCTTGGAGTGAGGAGTACCTGGGTTCAAATCCAGTCTCAGACACTTAATAATTACCTAGCTGTGTGGCCTTGGGCAAGCCACTTAACCCCATTTGCCTTGCAAAAAAAAAAAACTAAAAAAAATTAATCATATAATAATCTCTTCCATAGGATAGAGAATCTTCTTCGAAGGATGATTTGGTTTTAAGGTTGATAGAGGGATGCCTGTTTCTCTGGATAACTAGCAGAGGAGCAAGGAGTTTTGCTCTCAGAATAAAATAACCTTCTAATACTTAAATTGACTTAGTAAAGATTATGAAAATGCTGAAGACAGTATGATATATTGGGAAGAAAATTGATTGGAAGTCAGAGGATCAGTGTCACTTCCTACCTAGATTACTTTAGACAATTCATCATATATTCTTGAGTTTAACAAATGAGTTTCTTAATATGCTATAATGAGGGGGATTGAATAAAATAGTCTCTAGCATCCCTTTTAACTCTAAATCCTTTGAAATATATTCAACAATTAGCATTACTCAGAAATGAAACCTAACTGTAACCTTACTATCTCCCCATTGACTTGAATTTCCATTCTCCACTAGACATTTTTGTTCAATTCTTCCTAGACTGAAGATAATTGTACAGGATAGAATAAATAGAAACAAAATAATATTTGAGAAGTTTTGGTTTCTCAATGGAAAATACTGTTCAGAGAGATAGTACAGTAGTAGCAGCAAAAATAGTAATGGTAGTAGTAGTGGTGGTGGTGGCAATAGTAGCAACAGTAATTATAGTAGTAGCAGCAACATAATACAAGATCCAATAGACCTGAATGTCAACAACTCTTGTTGCAAAAGAACTGCAAGCAGGTATCATATTCAAACAGTAGCCCTGAGTGAAACAAGACTGGCAAATGAAGCCAAGCTTACTAAAACTGGAGTTGGATATAGATTTTTCTGAAGTGGTTGCAGTAAAAGGAAGTGCTATGAAATTGAGGTACTGGGGAAGTTTTGCAATCAAAACTAATCTAGTCACCAATCTTGCTTGCCTAGCTAAAGGAGTGAATATGACTCATGACAATGTGATTGCTCTTGCAGGTGATTTGCCAGGCCACCATCATCAGTGCCTATACTGCCCCACCCCAGGGTGAACCCTGATGAGATCCAAGGAAAAAATTTTGAAGATCTAGAGACCCTTATCATCAATGCATGAAAAGAGGACATTCTTACTGACTTTAAAGCTAGAGTAGGCTCAGACTACAGACATGGCAGGGAGTCCTTGGAAGGAATGGAATTGGAAACAGTAATGATCATTTACTAAGAATTGTTATTTTCAAGACCTCATCATGAACACTGTCTTCCATTGACCTAAACACAATCAAATTTAATGGATGCATCCTCACAGCAAACACTGGCATCTAAATGGACTATATGATTGTAAGGAGAAGAGACAAACAGAATGTGAGAGTAATGAAGGCAAAGCGCTAGACTGATCACAGATTCATCCTGTCCAAGTTAAATATTCACATTCAACAAAACAGCAGCACCAAGGCAAAATGACTACAAGAGAATTAATTCTAGAGATTTCTCTGATTAGGAACAGTTTGTTGCTACTAAGTCAAGGCCCTGTAATTGGAATAAGTAAATTTTAAATCTCTTTTCTTTGTGAAAGGCAGGGCCACCCTGGAATAGGTTCACTCCAAGAGAGGGCTACCCAGTCCCCCCATCCTTGACTTGGAAAGAGTCGAGGTTCCAGCTGCATTTGATGAAACTGAGCTTTAGGGAAAGTACTAAGAGCAGAGCAGTAAGCCCTATGAATGGCAAGCTGACATTGTTCTAGTCTTAAAACTATTGCCAACAATCCAAGGTATTTTTAGGATGTCTTAAAGATTATTTATGGATCAAAGACATATGGTGCATCTCAACTGCTCATTACTGATGGAGCCACATTCATTGTTGATAGGGACATGATACTAGAGAGATGGGATGAATTTTTCTTAAGAAACTATCATCAATCGGGGCGGCTAGGTGGCGTCATGGATAAATGCCAGGGTCCAAGAAGCCCCCATAAAAAGAGCAAATAAATTCCAGACATACCAGGAGCCAAGAAGCCCCCTGTCAGATAAGATAAAAGGAGCAAACAAAATTCCAGGCATACCAAGGGCCAAGATAAAGGAAAGAGGCCTCACCCTCCATTATCAAGAACAAACAGACCACAGACTATCCCTTCTCTCAGGCCAAGGCATACCAACTCCACCCCTAAGCTAATCCCCTTGTTCCTTCTCTACAAAATATAAGCATGTACTTTCTCAAATAAACTCGGACCTTATCCACCATCCTTGGGTCTCACTCTCCTTATTCTCACCCATTCCTTTTCAGGCTGGGTCCTCCTCGACACCCCACTTTTCTGTCCCGTGGGTCGGGGCACGTGGCACCCAACGTGGGGCTCAAGGGGACTCTTGCCAGGCAGACCCCATAAAGAAGAATCATCGCGACCCCCTCTGATCACTCCGGAGAGCCCCACAAACAGGTAAGTGACGTCTGCCTCATTCTTTTCTCATGGGTTCCAAGCTGTCTAAAGAACAGGTCTTTATACGGGACCTTAAACTGGCACTTAAAGACAGGGGAGTTAAAGTAAAGAAAAAGGATCTTGTTAGATTCTTCCTTTTTATAGATGAAGTATGCCCGTGGTTTCTGGTAACAGGACCTGAGATCCACCCAGGCAAATGGCAGAAAGTAGGAAGAGATCTTAATCAGAAATTGAAAATAGAAGGACCCGATGCCATCCCTGTTTCAGCCCTTTCTTACTGGGGTCTTATAAGAGACATAGTGGAAAGCGCCATCGGGGACCCCACAAAACAACAGCTTCTTTCAGTTGCGGAGTCCTGCCTTCGCCCTCTTTCGCGTACAGCCTCTATAAAGTCTTTGAAAGAAGAGGAAGCGAAACCCCCTAAAACTCCAGCTAGATCTCCCTCAGCAGCTATTGAAATGCCCCCCCCCAAGCAAATCCCTCTATCCTCCTCTCCCTTCTGAGATAACACCAGCAGAGGAGCCCATAACCTGCCCAGTGTTTACAAGAAATAAGAATCTCCGGTCCAGTCCAGAAATGGACCCAGATTCAGAGCCTCCAGACCCAGGCGATGAGGCAGAACTTGAGGAAAAAGCTGCTAGATATAATAACCCAGACTGGCCCCTAGCCTCCGCTCCCCCTCCATACCTAACCGCCCCTGCCTTCCTGCCCCTGGGGCCTAATGCCCCCTTTAATCTCTCCGCACTAGAAGCCATCTCCCGTGGGGGATATCTTCTCCCCTCTGAGTGGCTCAGGGTCGTCCAGGCAGTACTTACACGAGGACAGTTCCTCACCTGGAAGGCTGATTTTTTGATCATTGTCAAACCATTGCTTCAACTACCTATAAAACTTCTAAGGGAGCTTATGAAAAACCCTCAAGGACAGGGCATTGTAGAAAGAGCCCACCAAACGCTCAAAAACATGATTACTAAATTACAGAAAGGGTCAGAGACACTCTTCCCCAAGATTAACAATGCTAAAACTATTCTTAACCATGCCCTCTTTGTCCTCAATTTCCTCTCCCTTGATGCTAATGCCAAATCTGCAGCAGATCGCCTTTGGCATCCCACTACTGAACACAACTATGCACAGGCTATGTGGAGAGATCCCATCTCCAACAAATGGCAAGGACCTGACCCAGTCCTTATCTGGGGTAAAGGACATGCCTGTATTTATGATTCATCAGGTCAAAATGCTAGATGGCTACCCAAGCGTCTAGTGAAATCACATAATCCACCCAGGGAACCCCCTGAGGAATCCCCCTCTGTGCTCTCTTGTAGATAAAAGATCCAGCATGAAGGCACTCTCCTGTGCCTGCTCCTTCTGCTGTCCTGCTCATATCAACTGCTTAACTACACCTGGTCAGTCAAAGATGCTCAAGGATTCCGCATCTGGAGTACCTCCAAAATTGACTCCGTGACACCCTGGCCTCCTCTGTATCCGGACCTCTGCAATTAGCAGGACCATACGAAGGATGGGACACTCTATGCCTTACCCCGGACTAGAGAGGAAGGCTTGGGTTCCTCACCTTTTATGTTTGGTCCCGGACCCCATGCCTCGAAGCCTCAATGCAGAGCTGTAGACTTTTTTTGTAAACAATGGGGCTGTGAAACAACAGGAACTGGGGACTGGATCAGAGACTCAGGCTCGGATTTCATTACCATCTCTACCAATTATTCCACCAAGGAATGCATAAGGGAAACCCTGGGGAGCCCTGTGGTTAACCATGCCCCCCTTTCCCTTAACCATGCCCCCTCCTTCTCCTGTCCTTTCATCTCCTCCTGTAAAGATCATCCTTGGTGTAACCCCCTAAAAATCCAGTTCACTACAGAAGGTAAAAGGGCGTCTGGATGGGGAAAAGGATACACCTGGGGACTCAGATTGTACAAGGATAGGAACGATGAGGGTTTAATATTTACCATAAAGCTCACTCAAACCATCCCCACACCCCCCCAACCGGTGGCCATTGGGCCTAATGCTAACATCTATAATACCAGACCCTTGGACCAAACTACTCCCAGCACCCCTGTATCCCCCAACATGACCAGTCCTTATAGACCCACCCTCCCTGCTAGCAATCCCTCTACTGCCCATATCATATTTACTCTCATTAATGCCTCTGTACAAGCTTTGACCCAGATACAGAATTCTTCATTGGAAGAATGCTGGATCTGCTATTCCTCTTCACCTCCCTTCTATGAAAGTATTGCTCAATTCGGGAACATCACACACTCCAACAGAACAGATGACCTCAGATGGGGCACTGGGGAATCCCAAGGCCTCACTCTTGCAAAAATCTCCAGTCAGGGAAATTGTCTCCTTAGCCCGCAAATGCTCCCCCCTCTTCAGCTAGACACAGTATGTAACAAAAGTACCCTTATTAATACTTCCTATAGATATGCTGTAGCCCCTCCTAATACCTATCTTGCCTGCTCATCAGGACTAACCACCTTTGTGGACACCAAACAATTCCTTGAGAAAAAGGACTATTGTGTCCTTGTCTCCCTTTTTCCTCACCTAACTGTCCACTACCCGGAGGAATTCCTCCAATTTTGGGAACATGGAAGGGGTACCCTTATCAGAGACAAAAGAGAACCCCTGACAGCAGTTACACTCGCAGTCCTGATTGGACTTGGGTTTGTTGGCTCTGGTACAGGTATTGCCTCCTTAGTCTCCTCCAATGCACAGTACACCCAGCTTAGCTCTGCTATTGATAAGGATCTCTCAGAACTTCAAGAAGGGTTAGAACACCTAAAAGATTCTGTTGCCTCTCTAGCTGAAGTAGCATTACAAAATAGACGTGGTCTTGATTTGTTATTTTTACAACAGGGGGGACTCTGCACGGCACTAAAGGAAGAATGCTGTTTTTTTAAGGATAAACTTGGCCTGGTAGAAGACAGTCTGCAAAGGGTTAAGGATGGCCTGGAAAAAAGAAAAAGGGAGAGAGAGAAAGGTGAGGCATGGTATAAAAATTGGTTTTCCACATCCCCCTGGCTCTCTACTCTGCTCCCAAGCCTTCTAGGCCCATTAATTGGCTTCCTAATTCTAATTTCTTTTGGACCATGGGCCTTCAGGAGACTGACTAACTTTATCAAATCCCAAATTGACTCAGCCCTTGGAAAACCAGTTTCGGTCTTATATCACCAATTGAAAAGCCAAGGGTCCTGTGAGGACCTCCAAATGGAACCCTTGAGGTTCGCTGCTCTTACACCTCGCCCACCTTGGTATGCGTGCATCTGCTCAAGGAAAGGCACCCCCTAAGGGCTGCAGTGATACCCAATGACGGGATTTAGTGCAACTCCATGACTTGGGAACATCAGATCCTACAGGAGATAACAAGGACCTCGCTAAGGTCCCCTCCTGGTCACGGATACCAAGCATGAAAATCAAGTTGCACAGCCTAAGACAGGGATCCTGCCCATAAATTTAAAATAAAAAAGGGGGACATGCCAGGGGCCAAGAAGCCCCCATAAAAAGAGCAAATAAATTCCAGACATACCAGGAGCCAAGAAGCCCCCTGTCAGATAAGATAAAAGGAGCAAACAAAATTCCAGGCATACCAAGGGCCAAGATAAAGGAAAGAGGCCTCACCCTCCATAATCAAGAACAAACAGACCACAGACTATCCCTTCTCTCAGTCCAAGGCATACCAACTCCACCCCTAAGCTAATCCCCTTGTTCCTTCTCTACAAAATATAAGCATGTACTTTCTCAAATAAACTCGGACCTTATCCACCATCCTTGGATCTCACTCTCCTTATTCTCACCCATTCCTTTTCAGGCTGGGTCCTCCTCGACACCCCACTTTTCTGTCCCGCGGGTCGGGGCAGATAAAGCACCAGCCTTGGAGTCAGGAGTACCTGGGTTCAAATCCGGTCTCAGAGACTTAATAATTACCTAGCTGTGTGGCCTTCAGCAAGCCACTTAACCCCATTTGCCTTGCAAAAACCTAAAAAAAAAAAAGCAACTATCATCAATCAATGCTGAAGACACTGAAATTGAAGTCAATCCATCCCTAGCTGAAACTCCATCTAAAGAAAAGATTTTGAAGACCATTAGACTCCTTTCATGTGGTAAAGTACCTGCTGCTGATTCTATTCCAGTTAAGATTTATAAGGTGCTCATACAAAATCTGACTAAAATTTTTCAGATTATATGGTATGAGGAGGTTATCCCCTAGGTGTTCAGGGATACCTCCATTGTCTATCTCAGTAAAAAGTAAAGGGAATAGATTATCCTGTGACAATCACAATGGTGTTTCTCTCTTAATTAATGCTGGCAAGATTCTTGCCAGAATCCTCCTTAATAAACTAATCCTTTACCTGGTAGATGATCACCTACCTGAGAACCAGTGTGACTGTGTTTGCTGTCCAAGAATTCCAGGAAAAATGTCAGGAGAAAAGAGGTCTATATATAATATTTGTAGATCTTACCAAGGCCTTTGATTCTGTCAATTGTGAGGCCTTATGGAAAATGGTGTTAAATTTGTTTGTAACGCTGCTTGGCTGTTCCTTTATCTCTCCCACTCTCCCTCTCTCTCTACCTATCCCTATGTGTTGTAACTTCTTTTAATAAATTTTTGTTTTATTTCCACCCTTGTTTTCTGGAGTCTGAATAATGATTCCTCATAGGCAGAACCAAACTACATAATGGTGAGCCAGCCAAGGAGAAAAATTCCCTGCTCAGACTTAGGAAATTGGATTGAGCTCCATAGCTGTATTTCTCCAAGACCAGCCTCTGCAGGATGCCAACCAGCTGTGCCAGCTAATCATTCTCTGAAACCTGCCTCAATGAAGTCCTCACCAAATGGACTCTGAAAGGCCCAGAAGAATCTAGGTCCCAAATTTTGAAGGGAATGATGCAGGGGCAAAGATGAAGAGAATTGTGAATGTAGAAATTGGGTGGAGATGCAAATTGACTACCACCTACTCTTGAAATGTTTAATGTAAAATTTGTATCCTGATATCCTTAGGCTTCACCTTCTACCTAATTCCAGATTCAGTAAGGGAAGGGAGTTCACCTTTTGCCCTCTGGATGAGAGGCAAGACATAAAAAACTGAGTTGGACTCCCACTCTAGGCTACAGTCTTCTCTGATCTGTTGGCCCAGCCAATGCTGCTTGGCTGTTCTTTTATCTCTCCCGCTCTTCCTCTCTCTCTACCTATCCCTTCCTATGTGTTGTAACTTCTTTTAATAAGTTTTTGTTTTATTTCAAAAAAAAAAGACAGCATGCTTGCCCAAGGTTCTGAGAACTGAATCCAAGGAAGTTGATTAGATCAACAAGTGAGATAATATAGTGAAAGAGAACACCTTCACTCTATAAAGTAACACATATCTTCCCAAGTAAGCCTGAGAATTAAAAGGCATTGCTCTGTCCCTTTTATTTTCAGCTATAGTAAGGAAAGGAAATTCCATTTTGTACAGCTTATGGGTTTATTTGGCACTGGCAGAAATACAAAACAAGCTTATTAGGTTGTTAGAACATTCCTTTCACCTCTACTTGCTGAAACTAAATCTCTAATTGTTTTGGCTATTATTTAACAAACTATCTGTTTACTTTGAGAGGTCGGGAGAGATTCTATCAGGAGTCTAAATCCAACTCCTTGCTACCTGCAAATAGTAGATTCCTGACAACCCAAATGCCTATAGAAATTGTCCTCCATTCTTACGAGTGTAAAGATCCCAAATCCAACTTCAATTTTCTTCTCTCTTTTTTCTAGGTGCTAATCAAACAGTAGATACCATCTCCTTCCATCTTGCCTCATTGCTGTTTAAGCGTCTTCTGTCCCTCCTCATCCTCAATGAACTCAGTTCCTCATATGTAAAATGGGGAGAATAAGTATCCATATTACTAAGGACATATGGTCACTGTGATCAAAACACTTTCTAACTCTTAAAGAGGCATGAGAGGAAAAAAAAATTTTAAAAAGAGGCATGAGAATTTGAATGACAGTATTATTTCTAACTCTATGCAACATGTTGGCTTTAATATATGGAATCAAGGAATCCATAACTTAGAGCTGATAAAATGACATTTGTGAGACTCCTAGAGAAGTACATTAACTAAGCACTCTCTACTCAATGCCAATGAATTTGGGGAAGAATTTCAGCTAAGCCAGGTCAAAACTAGGAAGAACATGACCCTTGTTCAGACCTGCCTAGAATAACAGGATGTCTGCAGCAGAGGTGATTCATTGTTGAAATGCTAAATTTATTACATACTCCTCTTCTAAATATGTTCCAACCAACTTTATACCTATTAGATTGAGAAATATAACAGGAAAAAAAAGAAAATGATAAATATTGGAGGGGATGTGGAAAAACTGGGAGAATTTTGCATTGATTCTACCATTCTGGAGAATGACTTGGAACTATAACCAAGGGGCTATAAAACTATGATCCAGTTTTATATTGGCCCAGCAATACCACTGTAAGTCCTTATCCCAAGCACTTTCCCCTCTCCCCCCCAAAAAGGAAAAGGATCTATTTGTGCAAAAAAAAAATTATAATGGCTAAGAAATGGAAATTGAAAGGATGCCCTTCATTCAGGGAATTGCTAAACAAGCTGTGGTATATGATTGTGGTGGAATATTATTTGCTATAAGAAATGACAAGTAAAATGAACTGATGCATAATGAAATGAACAGAACTAGGAGAATGTTGTATACAGGAAAAGCAATACTGTAAAAAGAACTGAGAATGATTTAGCTATTCACAATACAGTGACCCAAGACAATGCTAAAGGACTCATGATGAAGCATGCTATTTGCCTCTGAAGAAGGACCTAATATCTGAATTCAGATTGAAGCATGCTATTTTTCTTCCTTCCTTCCTTCCTTCCTTCCTTCCTTCCTTCCTTCCTTCCTTCCTTCCCTTCCCTTCCCTTCCCTTCCCTTCCGTTCCCTTCCCTTCCTCCTTCCCTTCCTCCCTTCCTTCCTTCCTTCCTTCCTTCCTTCCTTCCTTCATTATTCAAGTCTTCTTTACAAGATGACTAATATAGAAATGTTTTAAATGATTGCACATGTACAAACTCTATTAGAATGCTTGTCATCTCAGGGAGGAAGGAGAAAAAGTGTGTGGAAGGGATAATATTTGGAACTCAAAATTTTATTTAAAGAAGTTTAAAATTGGGGAGGCTAGGTGGTGCAGTGGATAGAGCACCAGCCCTGGAGTCAGGAGTACCTGAGTTCAAATCCAACCTCAGACACTTAATAATTACCTAACTGTGTGCCCTTGGGCAAGCCACTTAACCCCATTTGCCTTGCAAAACCCTAAAAAAACTGTTTTTTAAAAGTTTAAAATTGTTTTAATGCAATTGAGGGGAAAAATAAAATATTCATTAATAAATAAATAAATAGATTTCATTCAAAATGAAACATAGCATTCCCCAAATTTAATAATCCTGCTTCTGCTTCTGGGTAATAAAAAGGAGTCAAAGTACCAGTGATTCAACTGTATAAATCAATCCTCAAATTTCCTTGTTCAGTTTTCATGATTTCAAGTATTCACATGATTTTATTAAGTCATTTCATTTTCACTTTCACATTGGTAACCTATTCACACCTATGCACAGTAGAGGAAAAAAGAAAGTTACAATGCTCAGAGGTTTGTGGAACTGCTTTGAATGCCAGCAAATGTTTTTCTACCTACCATTGTAAAGAGCTCCCCATAAATTTGATACAAATTTTTATTATCTATAAAGCTCAAGTTTGTTTTTCAATCATGCCTCAAAGTATAGTGCAGATGCTTTGGGCTCTAAGTCCTAAAACAAAGTCAGTGATATAGTTTAATGAGGGGGGAAAAGGTGTTAGTTAATTTTTCTGTCATATCTGTCTACTGGTTATCCTTTAAGGATATCAAAAGGTAGTGCAGCAAAGTGGCACAGTGGATAGAGCACCATCCCTGGAATCAGGGGGACCTGAGTTCAAATCCAACTTCAGACACTTAATAATTACCTAGCCATGTGACTTTGGGAAAGTCACTTTATCCCCACTCCCTTTCAAAAAAATAACAACAACAACAACAACAACAAAAGGATGTCAAAAAATCCAGGAAAGATAGTCACAGATGGATTATTTCATTTGGTAAATCCTTCACAAACTTCAATATGATCTACCAACGTTAAATGACCATGTCAGAAGTGATGTCAAGACCTCCATAGACTCAAGGTCTTCCAACAACAGTAACTAAAGACCCTGCAACCTTTCCCTTGGTTTTCAGAGGGCAGCCAAGAGAGAAGTTTACAGTAGAGTAGTATACTGTACCAGCCCTTCACACTTCCATATGACACAGTGGAAGGTAAGATTCAGGTTTTAAAATTCTTTAATTTTAAGAATTTTTCTTTGTTGCATAGTATTTATGATAGTATGTTCATGTGTTAATGAAAAATTAATATTGTCTGAAATAATGGTTTTCTTATTGAGATCTTAGTACAAAAAGTTACAGAATTCTAGGGATTGACTAATAAATAGATGGTTCACTGGATAAAACAATTGTCCTGGAATCAGGAGGACACATCTTCCTGAGATGAAGTCTGGCCTCAGTCACTTACTGGCTGTGTGATTGTGAACAAATCACAATCCTGTTTTGCCTGAGTTTTCTATCTGTATAATGAGCTGGAGATGGAAATGGTAAACAATTCCAGTGTCTTTATGAAGAAAATCTCAAAAGGGGTTTACAAAGAGTCAGACACAATTGAACAATAAATGCCCCGACCCGCGGGGCAGAAAAGTGGGGTGTCGAGGAGGACCCAGCCTGAAAAGGAATGGGTGAGAATAAGGAGAGTGAGACCCAAGGATGGTGGATAAGGTCTGAGTTTATTTGAGAAAATACATGCTTATATTTTGTAGAGAAGGAACAAGGGGATTAGCTTAGGGGTGGAATTGGTATGCCTTGGCCTGAGAGAAGGGATAGTCTGTGGTCAGTTTGTTCTTGATAATGGAGGGTGACTTTCCTTTATCTTGGCCCTTGGTACACCTGGAATTTTGTTTGCTCGTTTTATCTTATCTGACATGGGGCTTCTTGGCTCCTGGTATGTCTGGGATTTGTTTGCTCTTTTTATGGGGGCTTCTTGGCCCCTGGCATGTCTGGAATCTGTTTTCTCTTTTTATGGGGGCTTCTTGGCCCCTGGCATGTCCCCCATTTTTGTATTAAATTTATGGGCAGGATCCCTGTCTTAGGCTATGCAACTTGTTTTTCATGCTTGGTATCCGTGACCAGGAGGGGACCTTAGCGAGGTCCTTGTTATCTCCTGTAGGATCTGATGTTCCCAAGTCATGGAGTTGCACTAAATCCCGTCATTGGGTATCACTGCAGCCCTTAGGGGGTGCCTTTCCTTGAGCAGATGCATGCATACCAAGGTGGGCGAGGTGTAAGAGCAGCGAACCTCAAGGGTTCCATTTGGAGGTCCTCACAGGACCCTTGGCTTTTCAATTGGTGATATAAGACCGAAACTGGTTTTCCAAGGGCTGAGTCAATTTGGGATTTGATAAAGTTAGTCAGTCTCCTGAAGGCCCATGGTCCAAAAGAAATTAGAATTAGGAAGCCAACTAACGGACCTAGAAGGCTTGGGAGCAGAGTAGAGAGCCAGGGGGATGTGGAAAACCAATTTTTATACCATGCCTCACCTTTCTCTCTCTCCCTTTTTCTTTTTTCCAGGCTATCCTTAACCCTTTGCAGACTGTCTTCTACCAGGCCAAGTTTATCCTTAAAAAAACAGCATTCTTCCTTTAGTGCCGCGCAGAGTCCCCCCTGTTGTAAAAATAACAAATCAAGACCGCGTCTATTTTGTAATGCTACTTCAGCTAGAGAGGCAACAGAATCTTTTAGGTGTTCTAACCCTGCTTGAAGTTCTGACAGATGCTTATCAATAGCGGCGCTAAGCTGGGTGTACTGTGCATTGGAGGAGACTAAGGAGGCAATACCTGTACCAGAGCCAACAAGCCCAAGTCCAATCAGGACCGCGAGTGTGACTGCTGTCAGGGGTTCTCTTTTGTCTCTGATAAGGGTACCCCTTCCATGTTCCCAAAATTGGAGGAATTCCTCCAGGTAGTGGACAGTTAGGTGAGGAAAAAGGGAGACAAGGACACAATAGTCCTTTTTCTCAAGGAATTGTTTGGTGTCCACAAAGGTGGTTAGTACTGACGAGCAGGCAAGATAAGTATTAAGAGGGGCTACAGCATATCTATAGGAAGTATTAATAAGGGTACTTTGGTTACATACTGTGTCTAGCTGAAGAGGGGGGGGCATTTGTGGGCCAAGGAGACAATTTCCCTGACCAGAGATTTTTGCAAGAGTGAGGCCTTGGGATTCCCCAGTGCCCCATCTGAGATCATCTGTTCTGTTGGAGTGTGTGATGTTCCCGAATTGAGCAATACCTTCATAGAAGGGCGGGGAAGAGGAATAGCAGATCCAGCATTCTTCCAATGAAGAATTCTGTATCTGGGTCAAAGCTTGCACAGAGGCATTAATGAGAGTAAGTATGATATGGGCAGTAGAGGGATCACTAGCAGGGAGGGTGGGTCTATAAGGGACGGTGTCGGGGGCGACAGGGGTGCTGGGAGTAGGTTGGTCCAAGGGTCTGGTATTATAGATGTTAGCATTAGGCCCAATGGCCACCGGTTGGGGGGGTATGGGGATGGTTTGAGTGAGCTTTATGGTAAATATTAGACCCTCATCATATCCTTCCTTGTACAATCTGAGTCCCCAGGTGTATCCTTTCCCCCATCCAGACGCCCTTTTACCTTCTGTCGTGAACTGGATTTTTAGGGGGTTACACCATTGATTCTTTTTGCAAGAGGGGAGGGACAGGGGGTCACATCTATATGAGTTACAAATGCGGGTAGTATAGTTGGTAGTTACAGAAATGAAATCTGATTTTGAGTTCGTGATCCAGTACCCAGTTCCTGTCGTCTCACAATCCCATTTTTACAACAGAAGTCCCCCATTCTACCACATTGTGGGGCTGATGAGCGATGGTATCCCGGGCAAACATAAAAGGAGAGGGTCCCAAGCCTCTCTTTTCTATCTTGAGAGCCACAGCCTGTCATGCGATCATCGGACCCCCATACTGCGTCCCATCCACTGTTCCATTAGGATAATCGACAAAGATCTGGGTACAGGGGAAGCCAGGGTGTCGTGGAGTCAACTTTCGAGGTACTCCAGATGCAGAATCCTTGAGCATCTTCGACTGACCCAAGTGTAGTTAAGTAGTTGGTATGAGCAGGACAGCGGAAGGAGCAGGCCTTCATGCTGGATCTTTTATCTACAAGAGAGCACAGAGGGGGATTCCTCAGGGGGTTCCCTGGGTGGATTATGTGATTTCACTAGACGCTCGGGTAGCCATCTAGCATTTTGAGCTGATGAATCATAAATACAGGCATGTCCTTTATCCCAGATAAGGACTGGGTCAGGTCCTTGCCATTTGTTAGAGATGGGATCTCTCCACATAGCCTTGCATAATTGTGTTCAGTAGTGGGATGCCAAAGGCGATCTGCTGCAGATTTGGCATTAGCATCAAGGGAGAGGAAATTGAGGACAAAGAGGGCATGGTTAAGAATAGTTTTAGCATTGTTAAATCTTGGGGTAGAGTGTCTCTGACCCTTTCTGTAATTTAGTAATCATGTTTTTGAGCGTTTGGTGGGCTCTTTCTACAATGCCCTGTCCTTGAGGGTTTTTCATAAGCTCCCTTAGAAGTTTTATAGGTAGTTGAAGCAATGGTTTGACAACGATCAAAAAAATCAGCCTTCCAGGTGAGGAACTGTCCTCGTGTAAGTACTGCCTGGACGACCCTGAGCCACTCAGAGGGGAGAAGATATCCCCCACGGGAGATGGCTTCTAGTGCGGAGAGAGTAAAGGGGGCATTAGGCCCCAGGGGCAGGAAGGCAGGGGCGGTTAGGTATGGAGGGGGAGCGGAGGCTAGGGGCCAGTCTGGGTTATTATATCTAGCAGCTTCTTCCTCAAGTTCTGCCTCATCGCCTGGGTCTGGAGGCTCTGAATCTGGGTCCGTTTCTGGACTGGACCAGAGATTCTTATTTCTTGTAAACACTGGGAAGGTGATGGGCTCCTCTGCTGGTGTTATCTCAGAAGGGAGAGGAGGATAGAGGGATTTGCTTGGGGGGGGGGGATTTCAATAGCTGCTGAGGGAAATCTAGCTGGAGTTTTAGGGGGTTTCGCTTCCTCTTCTTTCAAAGACTTTATAGAGGCTGTACGCGAAAGAGGGCGAAGGCAGGACTCCGCAACTGAAAGAAGCTGTTGTTTTGTGGGGTCCCCGATGGCGCTTTCCACTATGTCTCTTATAAGACCCCAGTAAGAAAGGGCTGAAACAGGGACGGCATCGGGTCCTTCTATTTTCAATTTCTGATTAAGATCTCTTCCTACTTTCTGCCATTTGCCTGGGTGGATCTCAGGTCCTGTTACCAGAAACCACGGGCATACTTCATCTATAAAAAGGAAGAATCTAACAAGATCCTTTTTCTTTACTTTAACTCCCCTGTCTTTAAGTGCCAGTTTAAGGTCCCGTATAAAGACCTGTTCTTTAGACAGCTTGGAACCCATGAGAAAAGAATGAGGCAGACGTCACTTACCTGTTCGTGGGGCTCTCCGGAGCGATCAGAGGGGGTCGTGACGATTTTTCTTTACGGGGTCTGCCTGGCAAGAGTCCATGCCTCGAGCCACACGATGGGCGCCACGTGCCCCGACCCGCGGGGCAGAAAAGTGGGGTGTCGAGGAGGACCCAGCCTGAAAAGGAATGGGTGAGAATAAGGAGAGTGAGACCCAAGGATGGTGGATAAGGTCTGAGTTTATTTGAGAAAATACATGCTTATATTTTGTAGAGAAGGAACAAGGGGATTAGTTTAGGGGTGGAATTGGTATGCCTTGGCCTGAGAGAAGGGATAGTCTGTGGTCAGTTTGTTCTTGATAATGGAGGGTGACTTTCCTTTATCTTGGCCCTTGGTACACCTGGAATTTTGTTTGCTCGTTTTATCTTATCTGACATGGGGCTTCTTGGCTCCTGGTTTGTCTGGGATTTGTTTGCTCTTTTTATGGGGGCTTCTTGGCCCCTGGCATGTCTGGAATCTATTTGCTCTTTTTATGGGGGCTTCTTGGCCCCTGGCAAATAAATTTTTATTTTCTGACTTCATTTTATGGATTATTTAATGATTACTGTGTTAGGAAGAATACATTAGAATTTACGTTTTGCTATTAAAAAATTGTATGCAGAAAAGTTTCAACAATCTCTTGTGAAAGATTACAATTTTTGGTATTGTGTGAACCTGACCCCCATTTCCCATGGCTCCAATGTATCAATAGTCACATTTCCTATTTTCCTGCCATTACCTAGGAACATTACCACTGTGGAGGTTAATGATTCTTCTTCTGTTGGCCTTTCAGAACCCTTCTTTCTTCAAGGACCAGTTCATATGGAACTTTCTTCTTCATCCTCCCAGTTTTCAGAACTCTTTCCCATCGCAATTTGGTTTGTGGTATATATTTACTAGAGTGAAAGTGTGTGTATTTATGTATATTATATATAATATACATAAATATGTGTGTCTAATGTATCCATTTTAATATATGTGGTATATATTATGTATGCATATGCATAGATATTTATAAACATGCACATAGATATAGATGTAGATATAAATATAGATATAGATATAGATATATAGTCATACACACATACATATATACACTCATACACACACATACACACACACACACACTATATATATATATATATATATATATATATATATATATATATGTATGTATGACTAGTCTATAATTATTTTCTCCTATCATCTGCTTTTCTGAATTTGGATACATGTTCCTTCATAATTCTAAATCTTTCCATGCTTTTCAAAATCAACCACTTCATCTTTCCTACACCACAACAATACTCCCACCCAACCACATCATATCTGAGAGATTGTCTAGGAAAGGTTTTTGCCAATTTTCTGCATTTTTTTTTGTTCTTGACTACATAGTTTTATTTATACAAGAAGATTTTAATTTAAAATATGCAAAATTATCCTTTTTACACTTCAACAATGCTCTTACCTTATAATATAGTTTGTCTGAAACTGTTGAAACAGGGGCAGCTAGATGGTGTAGTGGATAAAGCATAGGCCCTGGAGTCAGGAGTACCTGGGTTCAAATCCAGTCTCAGACAATAATTACCTACCTAGCTGTGTGGCCTTGGGCAAGCCACTTAACCCCATTTGCCTTGCAAAAACCTAAAAAAAAAAAAACAAAAAAAAACTGGTGAATCAGCTTCCTTTGCATCTTTTCCCCCTGGTTTCTTTGAAGTTCCTGAACTTTTGTTCTTCCAAATAGACTGTTATTATTTTTTTCTAACTCAGTAAAATAGTATTGTAGCAAATTAATTGGAATGACATTGAATAAATAGATTAAGTCAAAATTCTGTGCCAACCCTAGGAGAATAAATATTACTCCGGTTATTTAGATCTGAGTTTATATTCATATTAAAAATGCTTTATGTTTATGTCCAAATAGCTTTTGTGTCTGTTTTGCCAGGTATACACTCAGGTATTTTATTACAGTCTAGGTATTTTAATGGTCTTAATAAGGAATAATATTGGTAATATATAGTGTAGTTTCTCTATTTTTCACTTTTGAGTAAATCTATTTTAAACTTATCTGAGATTATGATTACTATCCCTGGTTTTTTTACATGCTAAATTTGTTCCACCCTTTATTTTCTCTTCGTATATCTCATTTTTATGTTTCCTAAAAGCAAATATTATAGAATTCAAATGTTTAGTCTGATATCTATTTCCATTCTATGGATAAATTTATTCCATTCACATTGTAAGCTACAATTATTTGGGGTTTTTTTCAGGTTTTTTTTTTTGCAAGGCAAATGGGTTAAGTGGCTTGCCCAAGACCACACAGCTAGGTATACAATTATTTGTTGTATATTTCCTTCCTTCAAATTTTTACTCACTATCCTTTCTCACCATATTGACCTTATCTTTCCTTATTCCTATTTTACTTCTAATCACAACTTACCCTCTGATTTCTTAACCTGCCCTCTCCTTACTCCTTTATTTTTTCCCTCCCCAATCCTGTCTCCTTGCCTTCTAATTTCTTTAGACTTTTATACACTGTGTGTGTGTGTGTGTGTGTGTGTGTGTGTGTATACACACATATTTATATGTGTTGTTCTCTTTTTCAACCATTTCCCACTATGAGCTTCTTTTGTATCAATTTTTCCTTTAATGTCTCATTTGTAATGTAAATTTAATCCTTTTTTAATCTCTCCCTAAATGGTTTTTTAAAGAATTACTTTCATCATACTCAGTTTAGCCCACACCATTCTTTCAAACTATTCAAATAATGATGACAATCATAAGAGTATTGCTAATATTTTCACATATATGAAATATGTGTGAAATACTTGAGTACCTTATAATTGATCTTTAATGTTTACCTTATATTTCTCCTGAATGTTATATGTCAGATTTTCCCTTAAGTACTGAGACTTCTGTCACAAATCTGCAAGTCTTTGAGTTCATTAAATATCCTTTTTTTTTCCATTTAGGATATATTTAATTTTACTGAGAAAATGGTATTCCAAGACCTATGCTTCTTCATCATAGTAGTAGCTCTTGTATAATCCTTATTGTAGTTCTATGATATTTAAATTGGTTTTATTTCTTGTTGCTTCCAATATTTTCTCCTTAACCTAAAAGTTTTGGAACTTGACTAACATATTCCTGCAAATTTTCCACCTGAGATCATGACCAGTGGATTTTTTTTTTGCTATTTCTACTTTGCCTTCTTGTTCTAGAACTTCAGGACAATTTTTCTTGAGAATTTCTTGTAATATTATATCAAGGTTCTTTTTTATCATAATTATATTCTTATATTATTTCTCCTCACTCTATTCTCCAAATGTTGTTTTTCTGATGAGATGTTTCACTTTCTCTTCTATTTTTTAAAATTCTTTTGTTTTTTTTATGATTTCTTGTTGTCTTAGAATGTCATTAGCTTCACCTTACCTTATTCTAGTTTTCAAGGAATTATTTTCTTCTTTAAGTTTTTGATTCTCTACTTCCAGTTGACAGACTTTTCATAAATTTTCTTGGTTTTCTTGGATTCTTTTTCTAACTTTTCTTCAATATTTCCTGTTTGATTTTTAAAGTCTTTTTAAAGTTCTTCCAAGAACTCTTCTTGTGCATGAGATCATTTGACATTTCTCATTGAAAAAGGAATGACTTTATAACACATTGAATTTAGTATAGCTTTAAAAGAAAAGCAAGTTTTCATAGAGATAAACAACTTCTTGTACAAATCTCTTTTCAGTTCTATTTTTTATTAAAATGTTTGTTGTATTTGTTTTCTTAAGTTCAGAATTTATAAAAAGAAATATAATTGATGTGAAAATTTAAAAAAAAGAAAAAGGAGTGACTTTTTTAGCTCCATTATGAACTTCTCTGAATATGAACTTCTCTACCCTCATAGTAAGTATCTATGGTTGGATTCTTTATCCTTTGCTTACTCAATTTTAATTATTTATTGTTTTATTTTACTTTTAGCAGCTATTACTATAATCAAGTTATTATTATAATAATCCAAAGGTATGAGGAATGAGACTCAAAGCCTCAGGTCCTTCTTCCTGTTATTTTCTGAGGTCTCGAGGTCCAATTTTGGGCTCTCCACTCCACTCCTAAACCATGACTGGGGCTCTCAGCCACACTGTCCCACAAATGATCTACTATCCTCACTAAGCGTGCTTGCAACTTTTCCCTGCAGTCACAATCCAGGACACTTCTAATCAGCACAGCTGTGCTTGGTATAACTCACTGGTTGGAAAGTCTTTCAATCTTTTCCTCCTCAAAAGTCAGACTATCTATGAAATGAAAGTTACTAAGGCTGAGGCTACCTCTCAATTCAGTCTCTCCCAGGGCTTGTTTCTTATTGATTCTGAGGAGTTTGCTTGAAAATGTTTGTACTTCATTCAGGCTGAACCTCCACCCCTAAAGTTGTCTTTCCTGGAGTCCTCTCAAATTGTCTTGGGAGGACTACTTTATCCCATGTTTAATTCTGCTGCTCAGAGACTACCTTCTTTCTATTTTTTTTAATGAAGGAAATTTAGACAGCCAAATGTTTTCTGACCTTCTTTCTCTGTCATCATTCCAGAATCTTTTCCACTGGTTTTATTCTCTTGTAAGCAGCTGGGTAAGTTTATTTGAATTAGCTAAAGTCTGTCTTGTATTGTCATCAGCTCTACCTAGGATGGAGATTGTGTCTTAAGCAGTTCTTGAAACATGGATATGCTATCCTCATAAATCATCTAGGAGAAGAAGGAGAAGAAGGGACTATTTTAAGTCTTAAAGAACTGCAAGTCCCGTAAATTAAATCATAGGCCATAAGTAATATAGTCTAAACTATTCACACAGTACATTTACTTGTCATTAATTTTTAAAAATATTTTTATTGGGGCAGCTATGGTGGCACAATGGACCACTAGCCCTGGAATCAGAAGTACCTTGAACTCAGGTTTGAACTCAATCCAGCCTCAGACACTTAATAATTACCTAGCTATGTACCCTTGGGCAAGTCACTTAACTCTATTGCCTTGCAAAAAGCCAAAAACACATACTTTTATAAGGTCTTGTAACATTCTCCCAAGGATATAGAATATTTCATGGCAGTGGTAAACCAAGTTCTAAAAATTTGGATTTAATATCCTGCATTATATTCATCTAGTTATTAGATTCACCTGGTTATAAGATGACTGCCTGGGTCACTTCTGTGAACAAAGTTCCTCTTCTGAGTATTTCATCTTTTCTTATTAAAGTCATTGTTCATACTATTTGCAGATCAAAATTCTCAAGAGGTCTATTGTCCTAACCAGTGGTATAAACTCAAATAGAAAGGGGGGGGGGGGGCTTGGAGAGGGCATTAAATGTAGCAAGGCCTTAGACTTATTACCAAGCCCCATCTCCAGAGTACAGCTAGCAACACCTGCTCCTCAGGGTTCTAACGGTTTCCCTGAGAGGAAGTGAGTTTCTTCTAATGCTATTGACTTGACTTCCCATTCTGGTATGTTCTTCTAATATCATTGCCAGTAATTAGTTCCCCAGTATTTAGTCCATTGATATTATCAATCAGTAATATCACTTTTTAAAAAGGAATATTTGCTGAAAAGATACAGAAAGATCTGAAATACAAATTTTTTTTCCCTGAAATGAGGCTCACTCTTCCTACCATCATCTTGATCCCTGGGTTTTGTATACTCAAACATAAAGCAATTACTTACAGATATGTCTACCACTGAGTTCACTTCCATGCACTATATAGCCAATAGATAGTGACTTATTTGCAGTGCAGAGTCAGCTTCCAGGTAGACCAACTCTACCACTAGACCGAGTCAAGCAAATCACTCCTCAAAGCCAGCTCCTTCCCAAGTTTGTGGATCTGTGGTGCCTTCTCTGAAATTTTGAAATCTCAGAAAGTATTACTTATGAGGCTATGAGCTCAAAAGTTCACCTAGCAAGAGATAAAATACTTCCCTGCACTGATCCTCCAGAGCCTAAAGCCATTCCTACATGTTATGGCCAGAAAGGGGATCAGGATCCTCTGCTGGAACCTTTTCATATATATATAGTTTGTTCTGACTCAGCACTAAATCAACTGACTTTTTTTTTAAACTACAAAGTAAGTGGATAGAAACTAGTCACAGCATGGCTATGCATGTACTGTAAGGCAAGATCTCTCCATTTCTCATCATCACACACTCCTGAAAGCAGTCTCACCAACCTCTCATGTGAGTTGGTAGTAGACAGGGTCCCTTTTTTCATGCTCCTGGTATAAAGCCTTTATTGGCTTGTTCCTTTTCCCCCTTCCCCTCCCTAGTACATATGGAATAGGAAACTAGGGATAAGAGAAGCTAGATAGATGATGTACTCACAGCATATAACCCAGGTCTTCCTACCTTCAGATCTTATGAGACCCAGGGTTCTTTTCACCATATCATGCTGCTATCCATGATTCTGCACGGTAACAAGAAAAGGTTCACATTCTCCTCCCCCCTCCCTAAAAAAAGAAAATTTGGTCAAAATCCTCCATGATATAAATGCCTCTGACACAAGTTTATACAAAAAACTGGAAAGCAGCTTAGTTGATCATCTATGATTCTGAGAAAATGAAATAATCTATTTAGATCAGTGATTTTCTGTGTTCTCTATAAGTTTGAGTTTTTCCTGGTAGAACTAAAAAAAAAGATGTTAAATCTAAAAAGAAAAGAGGGCATAAAATACTATTCACTAAGACTAGATGTCATTTTATTTTAAGTATTTCTTATCTATCTTACAATTTGTTAGATTCCCTTGAATGAAATAGGAACAGGTATTACACCTATGATTTAATTGAGAACTCCAATATGCATAAACTACATCTAACAATACATGTTTGTACCTTCTCTGAAATTAAATTATCTTACAGATTTTCCCACAGTGTGAAGTGATTAACCCAGGATCATGAAATCTTTGCATGTTGAGAAACAAAATTTGAAGCCAAGTCCTCTTGGCTTCAAGGTCAACACTTTAGGCTTATGCCCCAATCCTTCTCTTTCATTTTAAAGGAGAAAAATATGGGATAGTTGTGTTAGTGCTGAATCAAGTAGGTTTCTATGCCATTTGAATTTGCTTTATTATCACTTTTCTTACTCCCACACTCTTCCATTTCCCTCCCCCCTCCCACCCTGCCCCAATTCACTTTTCTGGGCTTCAAGTTCTTCAGCTATAAAAGAAAGAGATTAGACAATTTGATGGCTAAGGTCTAGGGGTGTAGTAGTAAATATTTCAAATCAAATATTTCTCAAAATACCCTACAGAAATGACTTCAAGTGTTCAAAGCAATGGAGAAGCAAGAGTCAGAGAAAGGTCACCTGTTGGCAATGTAGTACAAATGAATACTAGTCTGAGTCTCTAAAGGAGCAAAGCTCAAAAACAATGGGTGACTATTAAAAAAAGCAACCAAAATGAGAACAAGTTTTAAAACTGATAGAAGGATTGACTAGTATCAGTAATTTATTCAGAGTGCATAGGTTCTCTTTTTTGTTAAATTTTTATTTTCAGTTCGAATTCTCACCGTCTCACCAGCTGTTCCCTGAACAATTGAGAGGCAAGAAATATGATACCCACTGCACATATGAAGTTGAGCAAAATATTTCCACAATAACCACATTGAGGGAGAAAGAAATATAAAGTTATAGAAAAAATGCTTCAATCTTCATTCAGAGTTCAACAGTCCTCTCTCTGGAATTGGACAGCAATTTTTATTTGGAATTGTCATGGATCATTGTATTGCTTAGAATATGAGTCTTTCACAGCTGATTGTCATTCCAATATTGCTGTTACTATGAACAATTTCCCTAGTTCTGCTTATTCCACTTTCCATAAATCTCTCTATACTTCTCTGACTTCTTCATGTTCTATCTTTTCTGTGATGTAATTCATGTATCACATTTTATTCAGCTATACCCCAACACTAGACATCTACTATGTTTACAATTTTTTGCTACCATGAAAAAACTGGTAGCAGCTTAATATTAATTTCTCATTAGTATAAAAGCTCTATGAGGAAATGTTTTATTTGGTAAATTTCTTAGAAGTAAAATAAAAAGATAGCAAAAAAAATTATACTGAGTTTTTTACTTGGGTTCAAAAAAATCAACTTCACAAGTACAGGCTGAAGAAAGATGGATAGATAGCAGTTTGTTTGGAAATAATCTGAGGTTTTACAGAACAAGTTCAATAAGAGTTAGTTCTATGATGCTACTGCCCAGAAGCTAATGGGATCTTGTCATTATTCATTAAAAACCAACTTACTATCCAGTAGGTTTCTGGACAAAATCACAGAAAATTCAAATGGGAAATGTAGTTACTATAAGGATTCAAAATCCTTATTTTTTAACTCAAGAAAGAAAAGATAAAGCCAAAATAAAAAATAAATGGTCATGGGAGGTAAAAGAATATCATGGGATAAGGCCTTAGATTTGAAGTCAGAAAAAGTCCTGGAGACATTTGTGAATTATATGACCCTGGGCAATTTGCTTAAAGTCTCTGGGTCTCAGTTTCCTCATCTGTAAATTCAAAAGGGTGGATTTCATGAAAAAGTCCCAGTTCTAAATTTATCATGAAAAGTATAGGAAATGAACTCTAATCTTTAAACTCTACACCAGGAAAAGAGAGACAAAAAAAAAGACAAAAATGGAGAAAGAGTGAAAAAGAGAGGTACATTATAAAAAATGGGGATAAAAACAGGAAGGTTGGAAAAAGAAAGGATAGGGAGAGAAAATAGTAAAAAAAAAAGTGGAAGTGGTAAAAAAAATAAGAAGAGAGACTAATGAGTTTTTCTTTTAATATATTTTGTTTTCCAATTATATACAATAGTAGTATCTACCTATCATTTTTTTGAATATGTTTGGAATTTTACAATTTTCCCCCCAATCTCCCTTCCCTCCCCAGCCCCACAGAAGGCAGTCTGAATATCTTTACATTTTCCATGCTATACATTGATCAAAACTGAGTATGTTGGGGCAGCTAGGTGGCACAGTGGATAGAGCACCAGCCCTGGAGTCAGGAGGACCTGAGCTCAAATCTGACCTCAGACACTAATTACCTAGCTCTGTGTCCCTGGGCAAGTCACTTAACCCCATTACGTTGCAAAAACTAAAAAAAATAATGATAATAATTGAATGTGATGAGAAAAAAATCATATCCTTGAGTAAAAAATAAAATATAAGATATATCAAATTGCATAGTCCATAAGACAACTATTTTTTTTTAAATTGAAGGTAATAATCTTTGGTCTTTGTTTAAAATACACAGTTCTTCCTTTGGATACAGATGGTATTCTCCATCGCAAATACCCTAAAATTTTCCCTGATTATTGCACTGATGAAATGAGCAAGTACATTAAGGTTGATCATCACCTCCCATGTTGCTGTTACTGTATACTATGTTCTTCTGGATCTGCCCATCTCACTCAGTATCAATTCATGCAAGAGACTAATGAGTTTTAAAAGTGCCACAATGCTGTGGAAATGGTCCCCCTACTCCTTACCCCACTCCATAGTTATGCAACACACACATACACAAAACCACACATAATATAAGTAAACTGGGGATTGAGGCTGGACTTTTTCTTGGGATGCAGGCACTACTCAATGTTACTCTATGATTTTAACTCTGGCATAAACAGAAAAAAATAACATCAAAGAAATAAACATCAACTTCACTGTTTAATAACATTTAATAGAATGTAAACTCCACAAAGAAAGAAATTAGGGGTGGCTAGGTGGTGTAGTAGATAAAGCACCAACCCTGGAGTCAGTTCAAATCCAACCTCAGACACTTAATAATTACCTAGCTGTGTGGCCTTGGGCAAGCCACTTAACCTCCTTTGCCTGGCAAAAACCTAAAAAAAAAAAGAAAAGAAAAGAAAGAAAGAAACCAGATCAAGTAGAAAGTAACTTTATCTAATTCAATCCCTTTAAAGCAGAATGTACACAAAACACTTCAAAGACAAAAGTTTGCTTTGCATATTATGCCTTTTATTTTGCATAATATCCCTTCTTTTATCAAAGGGAAATTTGAGTCAGGCAAAGTTTACTTAAAGCATGTCACAAGAGGATATATTTAAACTTTCTCATCATTAGCAGAGAATTAGTCTAGATCAGAGGTTCTTAACTTTTCTTTTGTCAGACTCCACCAAATGTTGAAGCTTGTGAATCCCTTCTCAGAATATTGTTTTTAAAAGTATAAAACAAAACACAAGGCCTTACAAAAGAAATCAAATGTATTGAAATAAAGATAACAAAAAATGTCAAATAAGTTTGAAATAATAGTAAAAATAATAAACACATTAAGATCCACTGCCCTAATCATATGGAATTCCTAAATTCATAGGCCATGGATTCCTGCCAACTTTCTCTAAGGAGCATCTGTTTGAAAACTCATTATGCTAACCATGTAGGCATATCTGAAATCTGGACCACACCCATCTTCCCCAAACCTATCTACCATTCTCTCAGAGCCCTTTAAGGACTCCTTCCATTATTTCCCTTACTACAGAGAATTCCAGGATGAAGAATCTCAACTAGTATAGGTTGGCACCTTCTCTGCAATTTGTGGTCTTGCAGAATTGTCTAGAATACTGAAATGTAAAACAATTGACATCTTGTTCTGGGTGAGACTGACTCAGACCAGTCCCTAGGTTCAATATTGAAACAAAACATGAAATTCAGAGTTCATTAAATAGTTAATAAAAGGAGGTTTACTTAGAGTAGGACATCAACAAGCATAGGCAGAAAGGACCCCTCAGTTGATTCAGCTGAACCAATCTTTGCCCGAGTTGCCCACCTTTTTCCACCAGGCCATGATCAGGTATCTGGAGCTCCTCATGGCTATTTTGTACACAGGAAATTAGGAAGAAAATTCAACGGATTGAGCCTTTAATCCCTTGAGCCAACCAAGACTTGAGGAAAGTTTCAGTATTTTTTTTTAAGGAAAAACTAATGTAAGGTACATGGGGAACAGATTAGGATATTGTGCCTACCTAATAACCCTTGATGATCATGAACAGAGTTATCAAACTCTCAGTAGTGGGTCATAATCACCGGCCAGAATCAGCTTAAAATTCATTGGGAAATGTTTAACAGAATAAATAAAACTATAATATAACATAGATAATGTTAATTTGATTTTCTAAGTCAACATGAGACCTGCAGGGATCTATTTTTATGAGTTTGACATCATTATTCTAGACTACTTAAATGACTTTAGAGCTATTTTTGATCAACCCTGACCTCCTCAAGAAACCTGCACAGGCAGCAATAAAGGAAAAAAAGAATAACATAGGTAAAAAATAAAGCAAAACAATGTAACATTTCCTGTTGAAATGACTGAATCTGTGAGAATTCCAGAAAAGGACTAAGTCCAGAATTAAAACTATTAAGTCCACATGAGGGATGATGCCAAATCTTACTATTCCACATTGAGACTTTTTTTTTTAGGTTTTTGCCAGGCAAAGGAGGTTAAGTGGCTTGCCCAAGGCCACACAGCTAGGTAATTATTAAGTGTCTGAGAAGGGATTTGAACTCAGGTATTCCTGAATCTGAGGTGGGTGCTTTATCCACTGCATCACCTAACTGCCCCAGCATTGAGACTTTCAATGTAAAAAAGATGACTATAATCAAGAGCAGCACAAGGATCAACAGGGTTACAGCTAAGATTATGACCCTTAGTACCTAGTCATTGATCCTCAACACAGATCAGGGGGAATTGCCCTTTACAGTCACTCACTTAGTGTTCCTGGGCTGACTACACAAGTCCTTCCCCTACCTGGAAGCTCTATGGTGCAGAGGACAGAGAACTGATGTCTTCTGAGATGCCTCTGAGGTACTATCCCTTCATTTCTGGGGGATGATTAGATGTCACCTCCCCTTTTTACTAGAGAGCAAGAATGCTTTCAATAATGCCACTTCTTTGGTCCTCCTAGCCCTCCCTGGAGAGACTTGTATATGATGATTACTGGGTGTTATAATGTCAGCAATGTAGTTTTACATTATAGTCAAGTAATGGGCTATCATGTAATGAAGGGGGAAAAAATTAAGGAAATATTATCTGTGAACATATCTTGTGATCCCATGATTCCCACTGTTATCCAGTATCTTATCCTCATTTGAGATGTAAATCCTCTGAGATAATAGGAAAGACTTCAACCCTTTCCCCTAAAACCTCCCTTCCCCTAATACCTATCACAGACCCTGCTGAAGTGTGAAGGGTTAAACTGAGGTCTTCCCTATCAGTCATTATGGTCCAAGGAGAAGGAACTTCCCAGGCACACTAAACCAAGACATGATTGATCAAGACATATTCTGGGGCAGGGAGTGCAGGGGAACATTCCTAATAAACTTGTTTTGGAGTCCACACCTGGGGACTTTGACCCATTCCTGGGTGTTTACCACAAGACATTTGGAAAAAGTGATCAAACTCAGGATCTGAGGATGTTTTGGCCAAAACAGGAGGAGAGAGTCACTGGATCACTGAGTTCAGTCTTGTAAACCCTTGGATCTGTGCCACTTTTGCGTGAGCACTCTAAAGGTCTTACTTGGGAAAGTGGGCTTTGGGAATTCATCCCTTTAGAGAGGATGCTCTGCCAAAGGGACTTTCCCAGTCGAGACCCTGGAGGCTGACATCTAAGGACTTCCCCAGCCACATATCCAGGTTTGTTGGAGTCTCCTTGGTTGGGTAACTATTCTTCCTCTTTTATCTCTAATCTCTCCCTTTCTCCTTTATCTGTGCTGATGTTTTACATATATGTAAGTGTGTATTAATTTCTCATTTAAAGTGAGCTTGTCATTGTGGGACAGATTCTAATCAACCAAACTAAAAACTTGCACGGTCCATAACCCTGTCTGTTACACTTGCCAAGGCTGCACACCTGATATCAGTCATGTCCAGGTGTTAGTCATTCCTTGGCCCCCTCCCCTAGCTCCTCCCAACATGGAAGGTGGTCTGGGCTCCTCAAGGCTCTGCTCCCTCCCTTGCCATGAGGTTCTCAGTCCAGTTGCCAATCTCTAGAAGTTGTTCCTATCTTCTCTACCTCTTTCCCTCTCTATACCACTTATGGAGGTTGCTGGTGCTCCCCCCTCCACCTCCCCTCTTAATTTTCTGACTGTCCTGCTTTTCTAACCAATCTAACTGTGAAATCACTTTTGCAATTGCTTCCCCTTTCCTTCTCTTCTTAAAAAAACAAACTCTTGTCCTCCGGCAAGTTACAAAATTAAAAATAAAAATAAAAAACTCTCTTCCTTTACCTTGCTGCCTCCTTAAAGAGCTCTGTAAATTTTACTGGTAATCTTTTGCAATTATCCTTTTTAAAAGTTCATGTCTGGGCGGCTAGGTGCTGCAGTGAATAGAGCACTGGCCCTGGAGTCAGGAGTACCTGAGTTCAAATTCGGCCTCAAACATTTAATAATTACCTAGCTGTGTGGCCTTGGGCAAGCCACTTAATCTCATTGCCTTGCAAAAAATAAAAAAAAATAAAAATAAAAAAGTTCATGTCTTACCCTTCTTGGTCAGTGAGCCATGTGATTTCTTCACTAAAAAACAAACCCCAGAGATCTTTGCAACCCACCTCCAGTGGTGCCAACCAACTAGGAAACCATCTTCATTTACCCATCATAGAACAGCCTTGTGCCACTGCTCATGCCAATGCCCACTCTGCTACTGTCACTATGAGCCACGTTAACACGTTAATGTCTGTGGCTGTTGCTGAGTGCTCACAGGCCATTCTACCAACATCAACTGCAACCTCCCCCTCCAAGTTGCACTTCTGCCCCATAAAGGGAAAGAGTATTGCCACAGGCTTATAGATGTTAGCATGGGCAAAAGGTATTAGCAGAGGTACTGCTAGTACTAGGGCCTGACTCTGCCCTCTATTGGTGCTTCAGGCCAGAATATCCCTACCTTTGGCTGATAGACCAGAGTTGAACAAGTCACAGACTTGCCTGGCTCAGGCTAGTCCAAAGGATTATTTCAAATCATTCCCAGGGTTATACCAGTGGTCATCCTCTCCATGGCAGGAAATTTCTCCTGTAGTCAGTTGGCTGCTGCCAAGATTGCCATTAATATCTAGTTCAGGATCATCTATGTGCATGAAAAGACTCAAAGAAAGCAAAGTCAAATTCCTCAAGGCCAGGGATTTCAAAGAAGCAGTGGCCATTATCCCTGAAGGTTGTATATTGACTTAGAAAACCACATGTTAACATTACCTCTGTTTTATTGTTTTTCTTTATTTGGTTAAGTATTTCTCATCTACATTTTAATCAGATTCTTACCTGTTCACCCAAGGGCATCACATGAAAGCTCTGTTTCTTTATTTGTTCCTCAGTTTCTTTATTTGTACCATGGAGATAAGATTGCCTATATTAACTTTCTCTCAGGTTGTTGTGAGGCTCAAATTAGATAACAGATCTTTTTTCAGACAAATTCCTATACGAGTATACCTCTCTCCCCCAATTTTTTGAACACAAGTTTACCTTGGTTGACCTTTTAGTTTTTTTTTTGTTTGCCCTCTATGAAAGTAGGTATACTTTTCTAAAATGAAAATCTAATCTATATAAATGCCAATTGGCATTGTTACCACCAATTAGAAGGTCAGTTTATCTCCCCATTCTGATTTTTTTAAACAAGAATGAAGGCCTGGGGAGCAGGGGGAAGAGGGATAAGGATGGAGGAGTTGGATTGTTCCTAACATTCCAAGTTTTTCTTTCTTTAATTTACTAGACTCCTTTGAATTGCAAAGCATCATTAAACTCATTTAAAATAAAAGGAAAACAATTAGCCTGAAGAGGTATAAAATTCCAAGCTGAAATTCATAGATGGCCTCACCTTTTTGTTTTGTTTTAGATTTATTTTTTATGTTTTTGCCTTGGATTGCAATTGTTGAATTTAAAGACCAAAGCACACTTTTTTTATTCCTCTTTAACATTTTGCTCTTGTTCTAAGTGGAATGAGATGTTTAAATAAGAATCTCATGTTCAATGTAAAATTAATAATGTATGCTTTATTTTAAAGAAGTCAAGAATATGGACTTTCTCATGGTAACTGCAGGCAGCTCTGACTGAACATAGCAATTGTGGGGTCCCTTTAAGGTAACTTATTGATGAATAGGATGTATTTATCAGTTTTGTAATATTCTTTTGTAACTTCAGAGAAATCATATTTATAGTGTTTGGCTATCTTTTGTGAACATGTAAGCTATTTGAATACTGCAATGTTAAAGCCTGGAATTAACATGTGATTGCTTTGAAGGGGGTGGTAAGAGAAATATCACAAATTATGACCCCCTTCTGGGATACATCTATAATTCATGCATAATATTATGATGGAAATATTATTTTGTAAAATTTAATAATTCATGTTGTAAATTGACTTGACTGCCTGGTTGTTTTTACAATTGTTTAATTGCATTAGAATCAATAACACATGTTAGAAATTTAAAGTTTTCTAAGATGTTCTAATGCGGTTTTTTTTTAGGGTTTTATTTTTTCAAGGCAAAAGGGGTTAAGTGGCTTGCCTAAGGCCACACAGCTAGGTAATTATTAAGTGTCTGAGGCTGGATTTGAACTCAGATACTCCTGACTCCAGGGCCTGTGCTCTATCCACTGCGCCACCTAGCCACCCCTGTTCTAATGATTTTAAAGAATTCTGAAAATAATATTTGGTATTTTTGAAGATGACTAGTAGTTAAAAGTTTATGTATAGAGGCGGCTAGGTGGCGCAGTAGATAGAGCACCGGCCCTGGAGTCAGGAGTACCTGAGTTCAAATCCAGCCTCAGACACTTAATAATTACCTAGCTGTGTGGCCTTGGGCAAGCCACTTAACCCCATTGCCTTGCAAAAACTAAAAAAAAAAAAAAAAAAAACAGTGAATAACTAAATGGGTTCATTGCAAAAAGTTGATTTCATAAAAAAATATGAAATAGGGTTATTTCATTTTTTTGTATCTCAAAATCTGTTTATTACATTTAATTTATAGCACTGTCCTTAGGTACATGAGCAACAAGTGAATTATGATTTTTTTTTCCTGGTTCTCTTCTACCAAATTAGAGCCTGGCACACTCTTGGTTCTCCTTAGTGCTCAAGCCACCTGAAGCTCTTGGTTATGGGTAATTGCTATATTACAACATATTGATAATTGATCTGCCTGGCAACAGGTATGATAAAATAGAAAGACAGTATGCCAATGAAGCCATTTAGCCCTATGGATCTGATGTTAAGTGACCTTTGAAAGAACAGCCCTAGCCTCAACTGGGATAGGATTCTCTTAAAGGAATCCCTCACCTGGCCCATTGAAAAGAATCCTATGACTTCATAAGGGAACATGTCCTTGTGTCCCTCTCTGTTCTGTAGTAGCAAATGGCCATGATCATTCTAGGTGCCTTATAATTAAATATGAGAGGGAGTCATTGGAAATCTGAGTTCTGAATTTTAAATAATTGGCAAGTATTTTTGTCTTGGCCTTTTATTGGTATATTTTTTTTAACTGCTTCAAAGAAGAGATCCATTCTTCAACTAGAATTCTGTTCATTCTAAACATGTCCAAAGCAAAATAAAAAATTTTGTTGCAAATTACTTTGTGGATACATGCAGTTTTTAAAATGCTTTTTCAGTACATTTGTTTATACTATTTTTGAACTTTTGTTTACAACTTATGTGGCATCTATCAACAGATCTGTATTATATTGGAACCCATATTCTTATAAAAAGTATTTTGATACTAGCTTAAGATCATAAAGTATAATTCTTGCCCCTTATAGACCTTCTAGTTTTTTCCTAATTATTGGACCTCTGTTAAATAGCCTTCTCTGTTACAATATCTCTGGATTTTGCTTGCTCAGTTTTTTCCTTGAGTTTTGTTTCTCTAGCTGTATATCTCTGAGACCAACTTCTGTAAGATGCCAGCCAGCTTTGCCAGCTGATCATTCTCTGGACTCTGCCTGGAAGAAGTACTCCCTGTAAAACATTCACCTCCAAAAGGACTCTGAAAGACCCAGAAGATTATGGATCCTGAATAATTTTTGAAGGGGAAATGATACTTGGGAAAGATGAAGAAATTGGGTGGAGATATAAATTGACTACCATGGAAAAGATGTAGAGAATTAGGATTGTAACAAAAACAAAATTTGTAATCTTAAAGGCTGCTAATCTTGTCAAATTGGGTGGAGATTCACATTCTTGATGTAAATCAACTACTATTGATTCATTGTTTAATGTAAAATTTGTATCCTGATCTCCTTAGGCTTTACCTTCTACCAAATTCCTGGGCCCAATAAGAGAAAGGGAGTTCACTTTTTGCCCTCTGGATGAGAGGCAAGACATAAAAACCTGGTGGGACTCCCACTTAAGACCCTCCAGTCTTCTCTGACCTGCTGGTCCAGTCAAGTTCACAATGACTATTCTTTTATCTCTTTCTTTACCTACCATTTTCTTATGTGTTGTAACTTCTTTTAATAAATTTTTTGTTTTATTTCCACCCTTGCTTCTGAGAGTCTGAATAATGATTCCTCATGGGCAGATCCAATCTCAAGTAGCCAGCAGCTATAGATTAATGACCCCATTTCTGAGGCTGACACCACTGCTCTAGAGCAAAAAGAATTGAAAACTAAGGAGAAGCCCTTCAATGGAGGAATGGCTGAATAAAATATGATAATAAATGTTATTGCCCAATTAGAAATGAAGAAAGGGAGAGATTCTATAAGAACTGATGCAGAGTGCAGTGAGCAAAGCCAGGAGAACAATATATACATTAATGACATTTAAAAGAAAAAAATTGAATAAAATAAAATACTGCTTTTATATTTTATATTGATTCTTTTCTGTAATAGCCTAAGTTATATTTATAATTACATTCAACTTTGTAATTAATTCAACTCAGAAATTCTCAGGCTTAAAAGTTCAAATTTCTCATTCAAATACCTTAGTAAAAAGAAGTTTTATCATTTTAAATTTAGCATTCAGTTTCCCTATAAGACACTTTTAACTGAAGGAAACCCGTTATCTATACATCACTGTCAGTGCTTGGACAATTAGTGGAAACAGGTTATCTCTTAGGTCAGATGCTAAGCTTTCCAATTAATGTAATCCAAATATATTATTTCTCTTCCACTAACAATAAAATGAACTCTTATCAATCAACTTTTCTTGACAGTAGAATGGAAGAAAGAGTTGTGGCTAGCCCCAAATGTCCAATCAATCAGACTGATTTTGCTGTCTATGATGTTACTGACTTTATAACTAATCATGTTGTTTTCCATCTGTGACACATCCTGTTCTCTGTTCTGTGCTTCCCAGGGGAAAAAAAAATAATATAAAAAAGTTATCTTACCTTAGTTCCAGGGTTTTTTTTGTTTACTGAGAAGCAGAGAGACTTCATTTGTCAGTCATTGCCAACCTTACCAATAAATTTGATCATGCTCAGAACTTTTGTGCCTGTCTTCCTTAATTTCCATAGTGACATTACTTTGAAAGACTTACAACTTCAGAACTCTGATGAATGTAAAGATCGGACATGACTCCAGAACACTGATAAAAACAACTCTTGACAGAAAGATAATGGATCCAAGATATAAAATAAGGCATATATTATTGAACATCTAAAATGTATAGATTTATTTTGATTGATTATGCTTGTTACATGGATTGCATTTTTTTAATTGGCAGAGAGGGAATAATTAGGGGAGAGAGGAATTAGGAATAGGTTTCCAGAAAAAGAAGAGAATCATTATAACATTTTAAAAAAATGATTATAGAAAGAAATTCAGAAAGAAATATATATAAATAAGCTATCTTTGAAAGCAATGTTATTTATTATTTTTTAAATAGCTATGTGTACATAAGACAGTTATATCTTCACATATATAATTATCTCAAGAGATGGAACAGAATTTCCTATATACAGTTTGTATCTTCCCAGATCCTCTAGTTTTGTTTTTGCCCTTGATTGGAATCCATATGGTAAAATAACAATAATGATAACAACAACAATAACTAGTGTTTATATAGTTCTGGCCATTATATAGAACAGTCATTCATTTTTAAATTTTGCCTCTGGCAAATATACTGCAGTTTCTCTTATCTCGTTCTTTTGGAGGCTGTCCTCTTCCTCTTCCTCCTCTTATAGCACAAGCTTCTATAAAGCAAAGTTTGTTTTAAGAAAATGGGACTCTAAGTAGTAGGGATATTTAAATTTTAACTAGATATTTTAAAGATTATACAAATTACAAATTGAAGATTGTTTAATGTAACATGCACTATTTAATTTGAAAGATATACTGTGAAAAACTGGAATAATTAAAATTATGGTTCCTATTTCTGTATTTTGAATTTTAAGAAAGGTTTTCTTCCTTATCATTCAGCACAGGAAGTTAAATGGAAATATCGTGCTGCTACTTTTGTGAGTAATTTATTAAAATTTGTCTATGGGGGCAGCTAGGTGGCACAGTGACTGGAGCACCAGTCCTGGAGTCAGGAGGACTTGAGTTCAAATTCGGCCTCAGACACTTAATAATAATTACTTAGCTGTGTGACCCTTGGGCAAGTCCCTTAATCCCAATGCCTTGCCAAAAAAAAAACCAAATAAAAAAATTGACCCCCAAAAAGTTTGAAAAAGTTTATGAAAGTTTTTAAAATGTGTATGTATATGTATGTATATCACTGCATATATGTATGTATATGTATATGTATATCAAAAGATACTGGGAGTATGAAAGTCAGATATTAAATAATTTGTGATGTTCTCTTATTAGGGTTAAATTAAGATTCTAACATCATATAAAGCCTAACAGCACAGCACTAATTTAAGAAGCTCTCAAGAAGCAGTCAAGTTTTTGGTTTCAGAATAGAAGATGAAAAATTATAAAACCTATTCTAATATTAACTGTTTATATGCATGTATATGTTTGTTTATTTTATATATGTACATATGTTACTTATATGTACATTTATATAGCAAAAAAGAGAAAAAGAGAATATATGTACATATATAAATACATACATATGTAAATCTTAAAATGTTAAATTATTTGATAACTTTTGAGGAAAATAAGATCCATGGGCAAGTGAGTTCATATCTAGCCAGAATCTAAATGAAACAAAAATTTTAAAATTTGAATGTCTCCTTTTTATTTTTCACTTTTGAATTTATTTAAAAAGACTGATTTAAAATTAATAAGCAATAGCATATTATCATCTAAATTAGGATGTTATTTTCCAGACTTCAGGACCTGGGGACAATTGGGTGGCACTGGCCCTGGAGGCAGAAGGACCTGAGTTCCAATTCAACTTCAGTCAATTAACAATTGCATAGCTGTGTGACCTTGGGCAAGTCACTTAACCCTTTTACCTCAAATAAATTTTTAAAAAAAATTTAATTTAGGGGAAAAAAGGATTTCAGGGTCTAGCTCCTACTAGAGCATTTTAAAGAAAGGTGTGGCAATTTTACTTCTGTGAGAAGTTCCACAAAGATAATCTTTCACTTTAGAAATCAGTGAGTAAATCATGTTTAATTTAGGAAAAAAGTTCTGAGATAAAGATCTGTAGGAGTTTTTCAATGTCAAGATTTAGCCCTGAAAGGGAAAAAGTAACTCTAATAGTTGGTAATTGACATTAATAAATATTTTAAGCTCTATTTTATTAAATAACTATATGTCTATATAATATATATGAGTTAATCTTATGTGTAAGATAATCTAAAATATATTTTAACTTAAACTAAGAAGCTTTTAAGTTTCTAAAATGCATAATTGTGGTCATGATACTTTGAGTGTACTAAATGTTTTAATATTAAGAAATAATTGGCAAATGTAACAGATAGGATTCTTAGTAAGGAACATTAAACATTTGGGAATACAAAATTTTGTTGTTGACTATAAACAGAATCAATCCCTTATGGAATACTTATGTATTATTGCTTACTGAAACTCCATTGTAACTAAAACTATGAGCCTCATTGGGTCTCTCTGACAGGTCTTGATTGGCTTAAATTCAAAGGAATTTAAACCATAGATATCTAATTTCTAAGGGTGACCAAAAAGGCCACTTGTGTGTTTCTACAGTAGCAGAGACCACTGCATATCTCCTAAAAGTTTTTATAGTTACTAAAAAATGGGGGAATGAGAGAACTGGAACTCTTTAAAAGGAAAATCACCCTGGATTTGGAAAAAAATAGGGATTTAGTAAAACAAGGCATTTAAAAATAGAGTGCGGAATTTTTCCATTATTATGAAATTTTAAAATTTTAAGGAAACTTTATATGCATTTCTAAGTATTTTGTAGCTTTAAAAAAATTTAAAATAAGAAAGTTAGAGTAATGGAATTAACTTATCATTTGATAAGTCCCCATGTAGAGTCAGAGGCTCTTAGTGTTTTAAGGAGTCCAAAATGGGGATCTTCTCCATGTGGAGACAGGCTCTGTGAGTTATAAAAAAATCAAAATAGAGGTCACTACATGTTCAGCAAAATGTTTCATTTTGCTATACAATCATTCAAATAGCCCTTGTGCAAAAATAATTCCAAAAAATTGGAATTATAAATTCAATTTCTGCAGTATCTGGGAAATAGATCCAGCTATTAATTGGTTTATTAATTGGTCTCATTTTAAGTGAAATATTCTATTATTATTATTATTATTATTATTATTATTATTATTTTTATTTTTATCACACTGTAGTAGGAAATTTAGTTGAGTAGTTTTTAGCCAAGTTCTGTGATATTTAAAAAAAATTGGGGAGCTATCTCCCAGGTCTAACCTAAATTATTGGGGTTAATTTATTTCTGTGTTTTACATAGATACTGTTATAGAAAATGTAACTCTTGCAGGAGTATCAGTCTTTAAGAATTCTGGTAGAAATCCACAAAATGAGGTTGTAATTGCATAATTATAATTGTTAAGCTTATTTCAGCTAAGGACATATTTATAGAAGTTAAGGTAGGAGCAAATTAGTCTATGTTTTCAATTGAACTATCTATGTAGCATTATTTCTAGAGATAGGTAAAGATAAAAAATATATCACTGATAAACAACTTAGGTCAGTAGGGAAGAGGGTCTCAATTGAAGGTAACTGTTGATAATGATCCTTCTGCTGACTCAACAACTTGGAATTCCCTTTTGATACAAACTACTGTAAAGAAGTGAGACTTTGAATGTTTCTGTGGACTTTCATTTTTCTAGATTTTGTTCACTTGCTCAGCTATATCTGTACTTACAGCTCTCGTAGAAAAGTTTCATAAATGTGGAAATTTTCCATTTGCAAAATTGAAACACTTTGTCTTTAGATAAAAGCATCTAAATTTCTGTCAGTAGAAAGGTTTATGTTGTTTTAGGTCTGAATTTGTTGCCATTTCCATGGTAGAGAAAAGAATCTGTTAATATGTTGAACTTATCAAATGTAAAATTGATTGTGTTTATGAAGGTTAAAATTAAGGACACTTCTGTTGTTTTTGCTCTTTTATAAAATAAGATTTGAGTATGAAAACATTATATTTAATGAAATTTATGTGTTCCCCTATTTGGAAATTTAATTGTTCTTATGATTATTTTGTTACATTAGAAATTATTAGCACCAGTTGACATTTTTTCAAAGCCACCTAAGATGTTTTAATTATTTAAAAAGGATTCAAAAAGCAATGGTTTGTATTTATGTGTATTTTTTTTTAGGTTTTTGCAAGGCAGTGGGGTTAAGTGGCTTGCCCAAAGCCACACAGCTAGGTAATTTTAAGGGTCTGAGGCCAGATTTGAACTCAGGTACTCCTGATTCCAGGGCTGGTGCTCTGTATTTGTCTATTTTAAACATGGTTAATAACTTAATATATTCTACTATAAAAATTCTTGTTTTTATAGAACTGGATTTAGATGCAATTTGGGATTCTTTTATTTTTTATATCCCAAGCTTTGTTTATTTCATTTTTAGGCATAATCCTTATGTGCCACAATTGAGAATAAAAGTTGTGAGTTTTTTGTGATAATGTATTATTGTTGCCACTGTAAGATTATTGGCACCATGTGTCACATTTTGATCCCTTAGACTTTAAAGTTGAGAGTTAAACTTCAATCTGATAGCAGGAAATTGCTATTAAAGACCTCATGAGATTGAAAATTGGTCTTCTATCTGAGTCTGAGTTTGGTTATTGAAATTTAGGTTGGACCAATGGTTATGAGACCAGCAACCTTATGGGGTTCAGAAATGAATATTACAGGTGACAGTCTCATTGGAAAAGGTTGGGAAAGCAGATGCTCAACAAGTTCTGAGGTTGGACTTTCCTAACTCCACATTTCTAAAGCATGTCATTTGAAATGGCAGATTTAAAGCCTGACTCAAGGCACCTGGTCACCTATATAATCTCTGCCTAGAAACTTACATCTAAATAAATGATGGAATTTTCCCCCTAATCTTTATAGCACAATTTTTGTAATCATGCCAAGTGAACATTATGCCATCTTTTTCTTTGCTTTGCTAACTAAAGTCAGTTGGGGTAGTATATAGCCTAAAGATTTTGTGACATCAGGATATGATTCTCTGTTGTTACTGTCTCAAGTTCTATTTTAAGGAAAGAAATGCTATTTAAGTATATCAGAAAAAGGATGACCTATGATCTATTTTCTTAAAAAAATTTCTTTAGAGAAATCCATTTTTTTTTTGCAAGGCAAACAAGGTTAAGTGGCTTGCCCAAGGCCACACAGGTAATTAAAGTGTCTGAGACCAGATTTGAACCCAGATACTCCTGACTCCAGGGCGGTGCTTTATCCACTACACCACCTAGCCACCCCTGAGAAAACCATTTTTCAACTAGTGTTGTTTTTTATTTTTTAAACATTTGGTAAAAGGATAAAATTGTTTTATTTATGAGTTACTGAACACTATTCTAAAATTATTATCAAATGAATGTTACATTGGCAATGTTTAATGAAATCATGGGGGGAGGGTTGTTTGTAAGACAATAAGGTTAAGTGACTTGTCCAGGGTCATACAACTAAGTCTTAAGTGTCTTCGGCAACATTTGAACTCAGTCCTCCTGACTCTAGGGCCAATGCTCTATTTCCTGTACCATCTAGTTGTCCCTGAAATCACTTTTATAAAAGAATCCTTTTTCTGTTTGTGACCAAGTTCTCTATGTAACATTTGACAAATTGCAATTTCCACGCTCTAATTTTTATGTTCCTTTAATGGAAAAATAAGATTTGACCTGATAAAATTCATGTTGTGATAATTCTTTTACCAGAAAGGAAGATATCTACAAGAAAGCTGGATTTTACATGGAAGAGCCTGGAATCTGAGATACAGAAGCAAATCAGATGTCTCCCCAAAGAAAAGAAATGAATCAGAATTCTTATTGTTTAATTTCTTCCCTTTGCACTTCTTAATCAGTTATTTAATCAAAGCAAACTGACCCCTTTTGAGTTCTGGAACTTGCCCCTTGTAAATGTGTTGTCCATCTTTGTGTCCTCATAGATCTTTTGCTACCTAACCCATATCCTAGCAATTATTTATCTCCAAGATATGCTATTTCCCCCTTCAAGATGCCCCTCATTTATCCTCTTTCCTTAGTTGCTCTGTAATTGACAAATAATTTTTGATCATTTTGATCAAAATGGGGAAGAGGCAAAGTATAATGATTTTCTTAGCTATTTTGAGGAATAGAATGTGTCTTCTAGAAAGGAATTAAAAAGGATTATTTGTCCTGTCCTCCTAATAGAATGACTGCCATTACACATTTATGGAAAACTATCAGGGTGGAGTCAAGATGGTGACAGGAGAAGAGCCTCTCTTAGGTGATCTCTCTATATATATAATATTTCAAAAATCATAAAATTATGACTCTAACTAAATTTTCAAGAGACAGAACCCACAGAAAGATCCAGTGAGACAGTTCTCCAGTCCAAGGTAACCTGGAAAATAATGGAAAGGCTCCACTCCATGGGGTTAGAGGTGCAGCCCACCAGAGTGAAGGAACTTCAGCCTCCTGGAGGCAATCCCAGGGCACCTGGGGGCCAGGGCTCATGGCAGCAGGGGGAGCACTGGGGACAACTGGGAAGATCAGCAGGGAACCTCTGCCAGATCAAGCACATGAAGCCCAGCCCTCAGGGTACTCAGTGAGCAGCTCTAGGTCCCCCATAGAACAGCAAGGCCTCTCTCACCTCAACCCCATAGCAGAGGGGTACACTTGTATTCATTCACAGACCAGGAGGGAAGACAGAGCTTCACACACTGAGATCCTGGTGTGTGTGTGTGTGTGTGGGGTCCCAATAATACTCAAAAGCTCAAGAAGCACCCCCAAAGCAGGCACAGGCTGGGGAGAGGAGTAAATAGAGAAAAAAGAGGAACACCATTGAGAAATATATTGTCTATAATCCCAAGAAGGATAAAAATACTCAATCTGAAAATGAGGAAGTTCAAGCTTCTGCATCTAGAGACTACAAGAAAAATGGAAATTGGGCTTAGGCTATAACAGAGCCCCAAAAAATTTTGAAAATCAAGTAAGGGAGATAAAAGAAAAATTGGGAAAAGAAATGAGAGAGATGCAGGGAAAACATGAAAAAGAAGTCAGCAGTTTAGTCAAGGAGATCCAAAAAATGCTGAAGAAAATGACATGTTAAAAACCAGCATAGGTAAAATGGATAAAACAGTTCAAAAACTTATTGAGGATAAGAATGCTTTAAAAAGCAGAATTGGGGGCAGCTAGGTGGCGTAGTGGATAAAGCACCGGCCCTGGAGTCAGGAGTACCTGGGTTCAAATCCGGTCTCAGACACTTAATAATTACCTAGCTGTGTGGCCTTGGGCAAGTCACTTAACTCCATTTGCCTTGCAAAAAAAAAAAAGCAGAATTGGCCAGATGGGAAAAAAAGATAACGAAGTTCCCTGAGGAAAACAAATCCTTCAGATGTAGAATGGAGGTAAAGGAAGCTGGTAACTTTATGAGAAGTCAAGATACAATACTTCAAAATGAAAAGAAGAAAAGTCGGGCTTGCTTGCTGGGCTAGCAAGCCCATCTATGAAAAGTTAGAAGAAAATGTGAAACATCTCATTGAAAAAACAACTGATCTGGAAAACAGATTCAGGAAAGATAATTTTTAAAATTATTGGGATATCTGAAAGTCATGATCATGAAAAGAACCTTGACATCATTTTTAAAGAATCCCTATAGGAGTCCAAATATTCTAGAAGCCATGGGCCAAATAGAAATTGAGAGAATCCACCTATCTCCCCCAGAAAGAGATCAAAAAAAAAAAAAAACAACCCCAGGAATATTATAGCCAAGTTCCAGAACTCCTAAGTCAAAGAGAAAATATTACAAGCAGCCAGAAGGACACAATTCAAATATCATGGTGCTGCAGTCAGGATCACACAGGACTTAGTAGCAACTACATTAAAGGGTTTGTAGGGCTTGGAATATAATATTCCAGAAGGCAAAAGAGCTTGGAATGCAATCAAGAATCAACTACCCAGCAAAACTGAACATCCTCTTCCAGGGGAAAAGATGGACTTTTTTTTTTTAGGTTTTTGCAAGGCAAGCAGGGTTAAGTGGCTTGCCCAAGGCCACACTGCTAGGTAATTATTAAGTGTCTGAGACCAGATTTGAACCTAGATACTCCTGACTCCAGGGCCGGTGCTTTATCCACTATGCCACCTAGCTGCCCTGAAAAGATGAACTTTCAATGAACCAGGGGAATTTCAAATGTTCCTGTTAAAATGACCAGAGCTGAACAGAAAGTGTGACCTTCAAATACAGGACTCAGGTGAAGCATAGAGAGTGGAAGAGGAGGGTAAAATATGAGGGACTTGATGATGAACTGCATATATTCCTGCAAAGAAAAATGATACTGATAATACTCATATGAAACTTCCCATTTAATGGAGCAGGTAGAAAGAGCTTTTATAGATGAAGCACAGGAGAGAACTGAATTTGAAGATTATAATATCTTGTAAAAATGGAGTCAATGGCTAAAAGGGAAATGTAATGGGAGTAAGAGAAAAGAGAGGTGGAATAGGCTAAGGTATTTCATATAATAAGATTTTTTTACTGCAATGAGCTATTGCAATAATATGGAAGGGGGGAAGGTGAGCGGGAATAAGGGAACATTCACTCTCATCAGAGGTGGCTCAGAGAGGAAGCAGCATGGGGTATAGGCACCTAGAGTCAGAAGGAGAGAAGGGGGGACAAGGGGGAAAGGGGGGGATGTGAGTGATGGAGGAGAGATTGGACTGTGGGGGAGAGTGGTCAGATATAACACATTTTCTTTTTTACTTCTTGCAAGGGGCTGGGATTGGATGGCCTGTCTGGGACCACAGGCCCAGGTGGTTGCTGGGCCTTAGGGGTGGTAGGTGGACTGGGGTCTCTTAGCCCCAGGGCCGGTGATCAGTCTGCTGTACCACTCAGCTACCCTACAGCACATTTCAGCATGAAAGGAGAGAGAAAATGTAGTATATGGTAGTGGGGAAGTACGAATGGAGGGAGGTGTGATCAGCAATGACAAAGGTGGAAAAATATGGAAGTAGCTTTTGTGATGGACTTATCATAAAGAATGTGATCCACCCAAGAAAGAGCTGGTGGTGTTGGAACACAGACTGAAGTACATTTTTTTATTATTTTTTTTCACTTTACTTAATTGCTCATGAGGGTCTATATTTTCTGGGGGGAGGGGAGTATAATGTTCTTAAACAAGAATATTTTAGTAATGTATAAAAAAATCATTTGTACAAAAATAAATAAATATATATATGTATATACATATATATATGTATCCTAGTCCCTCTCTCCCTTTGCTCATGTACAAATATATTCTGGTCTTCCTTTACTCAGGATGGTCATTATTATGATGGTCTCCACCAACAGGTTTATGGCAAATCCTAGAGAAAAACCTTTAATGTCTAATCTATATTTTCTGTCATTTCATTTTAGCCCTTCATTTTTTAAAGTTTACAGTGTTTTCTTGGTTCTGTTTATTTTCTTCTACATTTGTCCATACAAATCTTCCTATGTTTATTTGAATTCCTCAAGTGTATGCATGTCATATGGATAGATATCTGGGATCTTGCCCATCCCTCTTGAAGTAAGACTGGTTTTTTTTTTTTTGTCTTTGAGGAAAGCAAGAGGTGTTATTTCTGGGTGTTTGCTCCTTCCATCACCTATCTCCAATAAAGACTTCAGATTAGAATTATATCTTTTCACATTTCAACCATCTCCCTTTCCCCAGGAAACATACCACTTTTCTTTGTAACTCTCAAAAGAAGGGTAATTTTTAATATTTCCAGCTTGGTTCCTTCACACCAAATATTTGTTACACACACACATGAAAAAAACAACAGAAATAGGCAATAATAAGCCCATCTATCAGAGCCAAAATAATAAATAAAAGTCTGAAAATTTATGCACATCAGAAGAGTAAAGGAGTTCTTAGACTGAGAATAAGATAAAGCCCTATGTGTGGAACTATAACTGAGTGAAGGCTCCCACATGATTTCAATGAGTCTTCCTTTTTCCCAAAGCCACATCAGCGGGAGTTGCAAAGGTCAGATGGTAAGAAAGATCATACAGAATTGTGTTAATTGACCCCTATATATGGAAGGATACAGGATTGTCTCTCTGATATGGCAAAATGAATTATCTCTCTTTGATTGGGTAAAACTGAATCTGAATAATTAAGTAAATAGGACTTGAAAATGTTTTGCACAAATTGGCTAAATACTCATGGAAAGATTGTGAACTTAGCTATGTAGCCAATACATAGTGGCACTTTGCATGCCTCAGTACCTTGCACTCCTCCTTAAGCTGTCACTTATGTTTATAGAGGTTGTGCCCTCTTCTCAAGAAGAGCAAATAAATTCCTTTTTGTTCTCCCATCCTGGTCTTCTGATTATTCAGTTTAAGGAGAACCAACTCTGTTGCACATGGTTCTGATTCTGATGTAGAGAATTATGAATGTAGCAGAAACAAATTCTGTTAAGTGGGTAGAGGTTCCCACTTTTGAGATTCTGCCTCCCTTAGACACTGTTGTTTGTATCTTGTACCTATTTTCCCTTTTACTTAACTTTAGCCTGGATGCTGGTGGGAAGGAAGTGACATGTTGAAATTGGAAATCAAGACCCTTGAGACAGGAAGGACCAGTACATGGTTTGTCACTGGGGGATACCTGACTCCAAGGTGTAAGACTACTCCCCAAGTACCACCCTCTGTTCAACCTACCCCAGAAGGACATTTAATAGAAAGTTCCACCCCTTTCACTCTCTTGCTTCTTCCAGCCTCCTATTCAGAAGAGTGGAGCTTTTTCTGGCTCTTCTTCACGGAGCACCATGGGCCTCACCAGGTAGCCTGGTTAAGCCAACTTTCATGGCTGCCTGCCCTTTTCTCTCTCTCTCTCTCTCTCTCTCTCTCTCTCTCTCTCTCTCTCTCTCTCTCTCTCTTTTCCTTTCCTGAGCCTGGCAGAGCTCACTTGCCAAGATTAATTGTGGCTTTTCTTTAATCTCTTCTTAACTTTCCTATTACTTTCTTTTGTGTTGTTACTTCTTTTAATAAATCTCCATTTTTCTTTTTAATCCTGTATTCTCAGGGCTGAGAGTGATTCTTCACAGTGGAAAATCAAACAAAATTGGCAACAATTACAGGCAACTATAACTTACCCAGAGAGATTTAAGACAAGAGAGTGGATTCGTGATGGGGGGAGGTAACTGGGTTAAAGATTCAGGTAGAACATGAAAGAATTCATATAAAAGACCAATTCTGACCCAGAATACTTTATTGGATTAGTAGAAGCTAAGGAAAAGATAAAATAAGGATAAAAATAAAGAAAGTCACTTATCTCCCAAGGGGATTAGGAGCAGCAGCTACAACTGCAACAGCATTTGCAACATCAGTGACACATTGTCATAAGAAAAGAAAAAATAAGGAAAGGTATTTCCAATGGAATCATCCTTCCCAAGAGGGACCTAGCTTCCCAAAGGAAGACAAGCAATTCAACTGAGGAGTGAATGTGCTTTTAAAGGGGCAGGAAGATAAGGTATATTAGGTATATGTTGATGGGAGGGCAATATGAGGAATTAGAACATGTAGATAAGGAGTGGTAAGTTAAAGACATTCCTTTCAGGCTGGGATTCATGGTTTTGCTGATAAGGATTTGTTTTGTGCCTGGGGGGACAGGAACTTGCTTGGCATCCTTACCAGGGAGGGGCAATGTACTTTACTGGTTCTTGTCCTTCATTATTGAAGACCAAAATGACATCATTATGTTTGAGACAATTTACAACCTGTCTGACTGTGGCTGATCAATCCAATATGAGCTTGGAATGCTCTACCTCAGGCTGGACACAAATAGTCCTTGTGAATAACTGGGGTCACATTTCCTTTGAGCTGCCTCCATTCTGCCTTCTTCATAGAGTGCAGCCCCCTCACTGATAAGGGCACACCATGCTGGGACGTCCTATGCCAGTGTCTCCTGTGCTATATAATCAATTCTAAAGTTCTTCAATGAGACCCTCAGGGTATCTCAGCATTGTTTCTTCTGACCCCCTCATGAGCACTTTCCCTGTGAGAGTGATTTTCAGAATCTTCCTAAGACAATTTAAATGGAAATGATTCAGTTTCCTGACATGGTGCTGGTAGATTGTCCAGGTTTCACAAGCATATAGCAATGAGGTCATCACAATGGCTCTGTAGACCTTCAGTTTGCTAGTGAGTCCAATATCTCTTCTCTCCCATACTTTCTTTCAGAGCCTCCCAAAAGCTGAGCTGGCTCTGGCAATGCAAGTGTCAATCTAGTTGTCAATGTGTACCTCCCTGAAAAGAACACTGCCTAGGTAACTTGTCCGCTGTATTCAAAACTTCTTCATTTGCTATAATCAATGGTTTCAAATATGAATGGTGTGTGCTGACTGCTGGAGCACCTGTATTTTCTTGGTGTTAATTGTTGGACCAAAATTAGCACAAGCAGCAGAGAATCAATACATACATGTTTCATCTCAGTTTCAGAGGCTGCACTGAGGGCACAATCACCTGCAAACAGAACCAACATTCCCTCCACTTTGGTCTTGACTTGTAACTTTTTGAAGTTGAAGAATTTGCCCTCAGTGTGGTAGCTAACCTTGAGGCCATGTTCATCCTCAGTGAAGACATTTATAACATGTATGAAATCATCATGCTAAAAAAGTTTTACAAAAAAATATACTTCACTAAAAGTTCAAAGTTCATTGACCTCATTTCATAGCCTGGACAATGGGATGGGGGGGGCAGTTGCCGCCCCCCCCCCCCAGCACTGAAGGTGTTAGTGTTAGTGTAAGATGCATGGTCGAAGCAGAGGAAACAGAATAATTATAGAACATATTTCTCTTAACATATTCTCTACTTCAGGATCATTTTCCCAAAATGTCTGCAGCTCTAAGTGAATCTGGTTACTCATTTCATTTTTTTATTCTTTTTTTTTTTAAGTTTTTGCAAGGCAATGGTGTTAACTTGCTTGCCCAAGGCCACACAGCTAGGTAATTATTAAATGTCCAAGGCTGGATTTGAACTCAGGTACTCCTGACTCCAGGGCTGGTGCTCTATCCACTGCACCCCTAGCCCCACTGGTTAGTCATTTCAAAGTTAATACATGCCTCTCATGACTACCTGTCTGGAAATCCTGCTCTGCAATGCACTCCCCAGTAATCTCCCTTATGCACAGACCCAGGTTCAAGTTCAGAAGTCTCTCAGTAATTCCGAAGCCACATCTCCCTTTGAGTACAGTATACAGAAGAGGACTATACTTTTGGGAAGACCCACCTTTCCTGGTGTTACATAGGAATGCTAAAGGTGGAAGGTTCCTTTACTTTAAAACTTTTTTTTTTGCTGCTAAATTGAAAAATATATATATACCATTTATTAGAAAACCATACAGATTACAAAAAACAATTCTCACAACTTTTATAAACAAAAAATACCACCTTATATGACAAATCTTTTCCTTGGCCAAGTTTTATAACCTCCTTCAAGAAAAAAGTTTTTGAAAGAGGGCCTTGGAAAGATCCCTGAACAGTCAGATAGCCTTACTAATTGTAGATTTTCTTTGGCTCAATATTTGAGTACTAGAGAAGATTGGGTGGAGGAGTTAGAGCTATGGAAAAATTTACATGTCAAATAGGAAGCTCTGTAAAGCCTAAGTTCTCTTAATAGAAGGAGTTTAAATAGAATTCATGACTGATTCAGGTCCAGGAGGGGTTATTAATTCTTTTTGAATAAATAACTTGACTGAGAAAAAGAAAAAGGTTCTTTAGTGGTATGAAAAGAAAATGGCAAAATTTCTGTGAGTAGAATCAGAAATTTAAACATGTTGTCTCCCACTCATTGAGTTTCATACCTGTTTCTTGATGGCCAAAAAAAAACATGACTAGAATATAAGAAATTTAGAAATCAATCAACTAACTGTTATTCACTCTTACATACACCACATAGATTTAGTTACTGAACTGACAACTCTTCCCCCACAATAACTCAAAAATTATATTTGTTCTTTTCTTTATATTTTAAGTCAAAGTATAGTAAGCTTCTCAAACTTTAATCCTGTTTTTTTTTAAAAAAAGACTGATTTCTTTAAACAGTACTCAGCCTTCACAGAATTCCCAGCCACCTTTGCCACTAGGTAAGAAGTCCAGACCTGAGGGTAATCTCCCCCTATGTTAAGTACAAACTCAGGAAGACAAATGATCAGGAAGCTGGAAAACTTGTCCTGCCCTCATGATGCTTTATGTTCAGGAAGAGAAAAAAATTCATCAAACAGTATTTTATAAGGATGATAGAATTTGAGGAGTAATTGGGCAACCTTATATTGTGCAATATTCACAGTCAGGCCTCCAAGGAGGTTAATGATTTCTGGCCCCTTTCCTCCATCTTTTGTTTTGATAAATACTCCTTTCTCCAACTGAGGAGTCATCTTGGAAAGATGGTCTCCATCTTCATTTTTTTTTTGCAAGGCAAATGGGGTTAAGTGGCTTGCCCAAGGCCACACAGCTAGGTAATTATTAAGTGTCTGAGACCGGATTTGAACCCAGGTACTCCTGACTCCAGGGCCGGTGCTTTATCCACTACGCCACCTAGCCACCCCTCCATCTTCATTTTTACGATAAATTTTAGAGGATAACTGTTGGGAGCCAGGGTCTCTAAGCTATTTGACACAGTCGCGGCAAGAAGATTCAGGGCAGTCACACTGCCTGATGGAACAACATTTCCTTCTTCAATATATATAGGGATTCCATGTATACCCATATTTATAGGTCTATTATTGATTGCAAAACTTACTCATCCTAATAGTGGAATGACTATAAAGGAAGGATTTCAAAGAAATTCCTTGAATAAAACAGATTGTGAACTCTGTCCAAATTTAACAGGACTGCCTCTCCTTGAGACATACAAAAGGCTTCAGCATTATGAAATCTTTGGAAGACACAGCACTGGGAGTTCCAGGGAGATGTCAGAATATATATATAGGGAAACCAGATACAAGATGGGTCAGATAGAATTCCAGGGAAATTAACAGTTTTGCCCCCCTTATCATACACAGGAATATATGATAAAGATGGTGAGAGAATAGTATAGGTAACCAATATGTGAACTCTAACAGCCTTAGTTTATTGGCAAAGAATAAAAAGCCATAGAAACCGTAGCATCTACCAACAAGGGCTGAAAGGAAAATTAGTTATTGAAGGAGTTAACAGACAGGTGGACAAACATAGCTACCCTCACTACAGGTTGTCAAGGGAGCATATTGAAAACATTACATATGCGGTACAAAAACATAGAAGCATTCCATTAAACAAATTATATCAAAGATTATTCTAAGGAAAGTTCTGTTTAATCAAAAACTTTACTATGCAGCAACAAACTAGGCAACAGGCAGGTTGAGGTCATCACGGTCTGAGCAGGGACAAGAAAATTAATTACATGATTGATAATCACACTTGTAACTGCTACATGATCAAACTTGTAACCATATGAACTATGTGATTAATGATGAAAATTGTATACTTTTGTAACCAAGGAAATGATTTTAGTTTGCTTGTTTCATATGATTCTAAGATTATAAAAATAAATCTAAGCAGCTGACAGTCAGTCAACCTGCTCCTGCCTTTACTCACTTGACTCAACTGATTTCACCGACTCTATCCCTCCTGTCAAGTTCCAAGGACCCCGCGGAGGCTGGACCCCCGCAGATAACACTTCCTGTCTAACCTATATTTTCTGTCATTTAATTTTACATTTACATTAGCTAACCACCATTTAATCCAGGCTTCCTTCACTTCTCACTGAAGTATTTACAATAGCATCCTCAGTTATCTCTTGGCCTGATTTCTTCCTGCTCTAGTCCATGAGTGCTAAAATAATATTGCAAAAGTAGATATCTAGCCATGCTCAATAAATTCCATTGTTCCTTCCAACCTCATATACCTTTAGGAACAAATCCAAACTCCTTTGGCATTTAAAGTCCTATACGTCCTGGTTCCAGTTTGTCTTTCCAGTCTTATGATACATAACTTCCTTTCACAAACGCTTTGTTTCAAACTGACTTGCTGTTCCTCACGCACAATATTCTATCCCTGCCATATACATTTGTCCAGACTGTCCTCTATGCCAAGAATCTTCTCACTCCACACTATTGTTATTAAGAACCCCCTGTGTGTGTGCATGTTCAGTCATTTATTAGTTGTGTTTGATTCTTTGTGACCCCATTTGTGGGTTTTTTTTGGTAAAGATATTGGATTGGTTTGCTATTGCATTCTCCAGCTCATTTTTACAGATGAGGAAACTGAGGCAAACAGAGTTAAGTGACTGTCCAGATTCACACATCTAGTAAGTTTATTAGGCCATATTCAAAGTCACAAAGAAGAGTTTTGCTGACCTTCAGGCCTGGCACTCTATCCAATGTGCCACTTAGTTGCCCCTAAGAATCATTAACTTTCCTTCAAATCTCAGTTCATTTATTACATTGTTTTCTACTACTTAGTTGGTGCTAAAAAAAATATTTGTTGGTTTATTGATTAGACAATCGAGTTCTTATTAAGCATCTATTTTAAGAAGTATTTTGCTATCTTAGGGGAAGGAGAAGAGGGAAGAAGGGGAATAGTAGAACAGGACACTGATTTATTTATTACACAGGTCCCCTAGTGATCTCTGAAGTGATTACTAGCAGCCATCCTTGCTTAGGTAAGGTCCATGCACTTGAGGAGTAATTCACTTTCTTCTGTGCACAAAAGAAAAGTACCCTTAATCAGACAAATTTAAGGATCTGATTAATTCCTGAGTGCTGGGGGTTACGTAATGTGGGGATGAGAACTGGTTAAGGGTAAGGGGGGGAAGAAAATACATTCCCATCATTTCAAACTTGAATTTAAAACACACTGAGTAACTTGCTGCTGGGATTAAAATTGTTACAATACTGTAGCTGTCATTTCTCTACTCAGAGGTCTTTGATGTCCTGATTCTAGCCATTTAGTTATTCCAGGTTCAATGTTGCACTTGAAAGGAGTTAAGTCTTCCCTTTTTCTGTACTCTCATTTAAGCCCTGTTTTGCCTTGGAAAGATTTTAAGTTATGGCTTACATCTAGGTTTTCCCCAAAAACAAATTGAGTAGAAAGGGATTCAATGTACAACATGGAACAGTTAATTTATTACTACTAAAAAAAAAAGAGAGAGATTTTTAAACTTAATAAGACTGTAGGGATGTTTACAAAACTATTAATTAGGCATTTTGTTAATTCACATTGGCTTTAATTTATCCAGAGAATTCCCAAATTCTGCTGGTAAAATGGCAGATCCTATGGAACTTCCAGATCTCTTTAATTAAGGTCACCTTCAAGCTTTCGAACACTTATATCTCAGAATAGGTACTCATTTGCCTAAGATCAAGAAGGAGCAGCGGGGGGGGGGGGGGGGGGGGGGGGAAGCAGCCCAAATTACATTTGCCAAAACTACCACATATAGCTTTTTTTGGAGAAGAGTTTTCAAAAGTCTATTTTATCCTACCAAGTTAAAAGATTATTTTGGCTCAGACATGTTAAATAAGTGAAACACCTAAAATATGTCAAGCAATCCTGGCAGGTAAATACCACTATTGTCTGCTCTTTACAGAAGAGGAAACTGGAGAAGTTAAGTAACTTGCCCAGGGCCACACAGCTAGGAAGTGTCTAAGACTGGATTTCAATTTTGGTCTTACTAACTCCAGACAAGACATTCTATCAATTGAACCACCTAGTTGTATGGATTCCAAAGGGAGAGTCAGAGAACTAGAAGACAAGTTCTTTCATTCTTCTACCATTCCACAATTCCTTGCCTTACCCCCACCCCAACTCCCTGAAAACAGTTTTCAAGGACAGCTCAAAACAACTCTGACATAATATGCAAACAAGATGTATAATATGGGTGCAGTTTTTTTTGACTCACCCATGAACTGAATTCAATAGAGGAAGAAGTGAAATTATGCATGAAGTCATCAGTTTTCCTTTCTCTTCTAGGCATCAAAGTCCAGTAAAAGAAACTAAAGTCATGAAAACTGATAATGGCTTGCTTGCATTAGATGACCTTGATGTCTTCAGTCTTTAACCAAGCTCTAAGTGTTTAGCAGTGCCTGCTTCAGACATCTTCATAGTTAATGGAACAAATATATACCTTGGGAAGTACTTCTGGTTCTTCATATTAAGTCTTTTGGTCTCTTTTCTTGTGACTACTATCGCATATTCTTTCTTCTGTCACTAAATGGAGTGGAATCAGCATCCTCCTCAAAGAATGAGACGAGCATGCAACAAATGACAGGAAATAAAGGTCCTTCTCTCTCCTGTGCTTCAGTTTGTGCTCTACTACATTATCCCAGTAATGATTTCATTCCTCAAAAGGTGGATAAAGTAACAAGGGAGCTGCTATTATTTGGATTCTACTTTTGACAGATAAGGAGAAAATGTTGAAATACATAGAAAGCTAAAGAGGAAGCAGACTTTTATATTAGAACTTGTGACAAGTTAAAAGAGAAAACCTAAGTATAGTCATTTGTCCATGCTAAGATTAGGAGTGTGGATTTTGAGAATTTTGAGAAAGGATAACTTGAAGTCCATAGCCTAGAATTCTCCAGAGGAATTCAGAAAGGGAAAGATGGAAGCTCTCAAGATCAAATTCTGAGTTCAGAGCAAGATACAATTTCACTGAGGAGACTAAAAGGAAGCTGTCTTAAAGAGACCAATTTATATAGGGAATTCATTAGATTTTTTAAAAGATTAGATTTTTAGATTTTTAAAAATATATGTAAAAGTTGGAAGTGAAAAGAACATTGTTTCACATTTTTATCAAAATTTTATTTCTCAAATATATGGGTAACTGAATCAAATTTATAAATCCCCTTTGATAAATGGTTAAAGGATATAAACAGGCAGTTTCCAGAAAAAGAAACTAAAACTATCATTAGTCATAGGAAAACCTCTAAAATCACTAATATTTAGAGAGACTCAAATTAAAACAATTCTGAGGTACCGCCTCATACCAGTCAGGTTAGCCAACATAACAGAAAAGAAAAATGACAAGTGTTGGAGGGAATGTGGAAAAATAGGTACACTAATGCACTGTTGGGGGGCTTGTAAACCAGTCTAATTATTCCAATATTTTATTATTGGAACTGTTTTCAGAAGACTATAAAAATGTTACCTTTACCCCAACAAAATTACCCTTTGCTAGAGCTCTATCCACAAAACAGGGGAGGGAAAGGACCTGTACAAAAAAAAAATTTATAGCAGCTCATTTTGTAGTTGCAAATTGGAAATTAAGGGAATGTCCACAATTAGGGAAAAATTAAAAGGTATGGTATATGATTGTGATGTATTATTTTTGTATTGTAAGAAATGGCAAAAGGGATGGTTTCAGAAAAAAACATAAAGACTTGCATAAACTGATGGGAAATGAAGCAAGAACAACTAGGAGACTATCATACACAGTAACAGCAATACTGTAACAATAATCAACCATGAAAGACTTCAACATTTTCATCAAGACAATGAGCCAAGATAACTTCAAAGGATCCATGATGAAAAATTCTACCATCAGAGAAAACTGATGAAGTAGAGTGGGACTCCTCAAATGTGTATATTCAGAGCACTTTGCTAGTCACTAAGGGAAATAACAAGCTAAATAAGGCATCATCTCGGCTTGTATGAAGTTTACATTCTTGTAAGTTATATAACATTTACATAATTATTGAGTAAAAATTAGAATATAAGAGCACAGAAATGAGGAAAACAATGCCATAAAAGTTCCAAGGAAAGAGGGAGATGACATAACTTTGAATTTATAGAAAAACTTCATTTTCAGATTGATGGGTCCTGAAAGACAATTATGCTTTTGACTAGCAAAGTTTGGGGGAGAAGAGAGAACATTCCAGGTTTCCAGGATGTGTCATGAAGAAAAAAAAGAAAAGGGAATACTGAGTTCAGAGAACAAATTACAAGTATTCACTACATTAAGAGGAGTACTTGGAGACATAGGAAAGATTAGTCAAAATCAGACTGGGAAGATCATTGAACATTAAGCTAAATAGTCTAGATCAGGCTTGTCCAAAATGTGACCCCACTCCATGCAGCCTGCAGGGCAATTTTAGGCAGCTGCCTGTGGATTTACTACAAGTTCTAGTAAAGGAAGCTGAGCTACCGCAGAGCTCTCACTAAAATGGTAAAGCAAAATATATTGTCTATTATTTCACTAATAACTTTTAAAAGTAAGGTTGGACAGCCCTGGTCTAGACTTTACATAGCAAGTTATGGGGAACTACTGAAGGTTTTCTCAGGAAAAATCATGTGATTATGATCAGAACTATGCATTAGGAGGATTGCTTAGACAAAAGCTGGTAAAGCCAATGAGAGTGAGAGACCAATTTAGAGGCAATTATAATAGTCTAAGTAGTGATCATTGGAACTGCGGTCACAAAAGGATTCAGTTCCTCATTGGATATGGCAAAGTGAGGGAATAAGAGGAGGAGTTAACTGACTGAGGTTTCTCAATGACTAAAAAGGATATTGGCATAATTTAGAGGCGTGCGTATGATGAAATAAGATGGAGGAAAAGTCACAAATAGTCATTGTAACTTTGTAGGTGAAGGAAATGAATTCACCCAGAATCGATTAAAAATTAGAATCCAAAAAGACGTGTCTTACAAGAAACACAGTTAAGAATGAAAAATGCCTGGGCCGGGCCGCTGCGCGGAGGGCGGCCGCCGCGAGCGCCAGAGCCGGAGCCGGAGCCGGAGCCGCGGCCGGGCCAGGGCACAGCTCGCGGGGGGCCCCGGCGCGCCCGGCTCCTCCCGGGCTCGGACCGGCCCCGGGATGTGGGGCCCGCTGAGCCGCAGCCTCAGCCCGGGGCCTGCTGGCGGCCGCGGGCCGGCGGCGCCGGGGCTACGCGCGGCTGCTGCTGCCGGGGGGCGGCCCCCGGGGCGCCGAGGTGGCCCGGGCTGTGCGTGGTGGCGCGGACGGCTCAGTCCGGGTTCTTCCGAAGCGCCCCGGCGGAGGAGGAGGAGGAGGAGGAGGGGGCGGAGAGCCCGGCCTCCGAGGTGGAGCTCAAGATCATGGAAATGCTGAAGCGGGCCAAGGTGAGTATTATGAAAAAGGAGCTGGAGGAGGCAGAGAGAATGAGGCAGATGTCAAGAAGGCCATCATCTACACCTATGATATGATGGCTAACTTAGCATTCGTGAGGAACCAGCTTGAAAAAGCAGAAAAGCTTTGTAAAGCAACAATGAGCTATCTCCTGGTTGGGGGCACGAAGAAGGAGGAAAACCCTAAAGTTGGCCAGCATCTATGCTACCCTGGAGAGAAAAATCACAAAAGAGAAGGCACTAACAGAGGAAGTTCTGCCAGTTAAAGAGAAAGAAAATACCCAACTCCTGCTGGGCATGTGCTATGACTCCTATGCTCGTTACCTCCTCGATGTCAACCGACTATCTGATGCACAAAAAATGTATGAAAAGGCGTTACAGATTTCCAAAGAGATACGTGGAGAAAGACACCCACAGACTGTGGTGCTCATGAATGACCTGGCCACGACTCTGGATGCAGAAGTCCACTTTGACGAGGCCTATATATATGTGAAAAAGGCAACAGACCTGGCGAGGCAGATGGAGCATCCTGAGCTTCACCGGGTGCTCAGCAACATGGCAAGAATATTGATGCACAAAGCAAGCTTTGTTGAAGCCAAATTTGTCTATGAGGAGGCCCTGAAAGAGGCTGAGCTAAAGGGAGATGTGGCTTCCATCGAGCACATCAAGGAAGAGCTGACTGAACTGGCCAGTGGCCAAGGCCTTTGACTGTTTCACCCGAGGTCAGGGCAGGGGATGGCAAATGCGAGTCCGGTCTGGAATGGCTAATTGAAGCCTTTGTCTTTGATGCTTAGCTCTACCACCCCTTCAGAAAGCAACAGAACACTCCTACATCCTGCCTTTTTCTAGAAACAAGCCACTCAGACTGGAGCTTGGGTCACAGGACTCCCCAGGAGCCTCACTTTCTGGGGCCAGAAGGGAAAGGATCCTTTCAGTTACTAAGCTACAGAGACTGGGACTCTTTGTCAAGGCCTGCCTGGTTTTGAAGACTGACCAAGCTGTGTGCATGAGCAGATCATCACCAATTGAGAGTTCTACCCTTTTTCTTGGGGCCGAGTATCTTTGCCTAGCCTGTTCGTAGGGTGACAAAAAGGCCCAGCCTTCACTTGGGTTTTCACCAACATGACATGCTCACCTCTTTGCTCTTCTCTATTTGTGTAGAAAGAGAATTTGGGAGCTCACAAATCAGATTGAAGTCCTAAGTTAGCTCCTTTGCGAAGGGAAATTTTGTCTTAGCAGGAGATACACATCACTTCAACTTTAACCAGTAACTTGTAGGTAATAATTGCCACATGCAGTTTCTTGCCAATAAGGTTCCAAAGGGGGGGAAAAATGACATTAAGAAAAGGGCTTAGTCAGGGGGCCACCAGGACCTTCACTAAACTGTTATTAAAAATAGACTTCACTGGCACTTATTTGCCACAATTTTACATAATCAGTGAATTTATTCTACTCATCCAGAATTAGGTTTTCACATATGTAACTGGTAAGCAGGGCAGCTGGGAACAAAACAGCTACTGCTGCTTAACATTATTCTAAGTGGATGGAGGAATGAGGCTACTAAGATTCTAATACTCCAAGATGCTAGGAATTCCTGAGTTGTTAACTGGAGTGAGCTTATAGTTTCTGCAGGAATCTTATTTATTGATGTGAAATTGTGTCTTTTGAACCTCCAGAGCTTATTTGCTATAATTTTCTGTCCTGGGAGAAGAAACCCATCACTTCAGTCTCACCTGCTAAGGGTGAGATTTAACGTTCCATATACTAATTTAAACCTGCTACACCTGAAATTAAACATGTAAGCAATCGAAATCTCTGTGCATGTGCACACAAACATACACACCTCTCACAAAATTTAGTTTTACAGATGACCACTTGCCCAGGGAAAAGTGATGAGTTTATCTACATAACTAGTGACGAATGTAAATTTTAACTGTTTGTATGCTGTCCATGGAATGGGTGTACTAGTAAAATTTTTTGGTACGTCTCTGGATTGGATGATTCTAAATAATGAACTAGACACCAAAATAAAAAAAAAGTGAAAAATGTTGGGGCAGCTAGGTGGCACAATGGATAGAGTACCAGCCCTGGAGTCAGGAGAACCTGAGTTCAAATCCAGCCTTAGACACTTAATAATTACCTAGCTGTGTGGCCTTGGGCAAGCCACTTAGCCCCATCTGCCTTGCAAAAAAAAAAAAAAGAATGAAAGATATATATAGGGTTAAAATAGAGTATTATAGTACAATTTTTTATGTATCAGCAGGTGCAAAAAAAAGTCAGGGGTAGCAATTATGATCTGATAAAATGATGACTTAATTAAAAGAAACACATGGCAACTGCAATTTAATAAAAGGTACTATAACAATGAGGCAATATCAACATAGAATCTATAAATGCCAAATATTATAACATCTAAATTTTTAAAAGAAAAGTTAAATGGGGGCAGCTAGATGGCTGGAGTCAAGAGGACCTGAGTTCAAATATGACCTCAAAAACTTAAAATTTACTTAACTATGTGACATTGGGCAAGTCACTTAACCCTATTGCCTTGCAAAGATTAAAAAAAAGAGAAAAGAAAAGAAAAACTAAATGAATTATAGGTGAAGATAGATAGTAGTACTATAATAGTAAGAAAAACAATCTTCCTTTCTTAGAACTAGATAAACCTAACCAAGCATAAAAATAGAGATATTATAACTGCCCTTTTCATATCTTAATGCAATGAAGATTATATTTGATAAGAGACAAAGGAAACATAAATTAAAAACTAATTGGAGATTAAACAACTTAATCTTTAAGAATGATTGCATTAAAAGAATTGTAGAAACAATCAAAAATTTAAAGAGGATGAAATGATGAGACAACATATCAAAACCCATAGGAGCCCAGAGAATAAAGCAGTAATTAGAAGAAATTTTATCATTCTTATTGTTTATATAAATAAAATCGAGAAAGAACAAACCAATGAATTCAGAAAGCAGTTTTTAAAACTAGAAAAAAAAGTATCAATTAAAAATCCCCAAATAGATACTAAGCTGGAAATCCTAAAAATTAAAGTTGGGATAAATAAAATAGAAAGTAAAAAAAATTGGATTAATAAATTAAACTAAGAATTGTTCTTATGAAAAAAGAAACAATCAAAATAGATTGACAATTGGTTAAAAAAAGAGAAAAAATCATTATCACTTAACCAAAAATGAAAAGGGTGAATATTCTACTAATGAAGATGAAATTAAAGCAATTATAAGGGGTTATTTTGTCCAATTATATGCCAATAAATTTATTGAAAGTGTTGGTATCAATGAATTTTTCCTTGAATTGATAAAAAACATTTATCTAAAACCCTCAGGAAACAATATTTATAATTTGATAAACTAGAAACCTTCCCAATAAGATCAGGTATGAAACAAGCATGCCTACAAATAGTATTCAATATTGAAACAACAATAATTTTAACAACTTGTCAGTATTTAAAATAAAACCACATAAATCATCAGCATTCATATATATATATATATATATATATATGTATATATACACATACACATATACATATCACAAACAATTTTCTGCAAGAAGAGATAGCAAAAAAAACTTTTTAAAATAATACAAGAAAGTATAAAATATCTGGAACTATAATTGCCAAAACAAACACAGGAACAATATAAATTGAAATGAAAAGGTGTACCAACTACCTTTAGTTCTTTGACCAGCAAAGAACTTGTTCTCAGCTACAGTAAAAGGATGAAAGACAGGAGCCACTTTTCATAGGAACAAAAGATCACTTTATGTAGTATCCTTAACCTGTATATATCTTACCAATGCCCCTGGACAGCACAAACATATCTCATGAGATAATCAGTGGGAGCCATCCATACAAAAAGATCATAAAGTTGTTTGCCTAAATTCTTGTCATACTTCCTTATCTTTATAGTTTTGGTATAATCCTGTTACCTTAGGATGAGCAGCTTCCTGGGCAAACACAAAAGTACAGTATTGCAAAACAAGAGGGGGCAAGAGGGTCTTGGAAACCTTTGTCCTTGGTATCTCACAGCTGTGGTCTTCAAGGATCACTAACAATAAATAAATAAAATTATTTTTTAAATTATGTAAATAAAATAAGATTAAATAATCAGAAAAATAATAATTGTTCATAGGTAGGCAGGGCCAATATAGGGAAAATGACAATTTTTATCCAAACTAATTTATATATTCAACTCCATCCCAATTACCAAAATATTATTTTACTGAATTAAAAAAATAATAAGAAAATTCATTTGGGAAAAAAGTCAAGAATATCAAAGTAAATTATGAAAACAAAATGGAAAGACAGAAAATTTATCAGAACCAGATCTTAAATTGCATTATAAGCAATAATTATCAAAAACTGAGTGGTATTGCTAAGAAATAGAATGGGAAAGCAATGAAACAGAGTAGATATAGAATTTACATCAGCAAATAAATATAATAAGCTTGAATTTGACAAATGTAAAGACTTAGGATTTTGATATTAAAAATTCAGTGTTTGGTAAAACAAAATGTTGGAAATCTGGAAAGCAGTATGTTAGGCAATGGGCACACACCAACATTTTACACTATTTAACAAGATGAGATCAAAATGAGTATATGACCTAGATATAGGGATTTTACAAGAAAATTAGAAGAACATGAAACATATTATCAGTCTTCTAGAAAGGTAAACAATTTATGAATAAACAAGAGATAGGGAGCAAAGAAGGTACAAAATGGATAATTTAAAATCCATTAAATTAAAAAGGGCTTGTTCAATCAAATAAATATAGCCAAAACCAGAAAGAAAGAATAAGATTAGAGGAAGGAGGAGGGTGGCACAGATTTCATAATCAGTTTATCAGATAAAAGTTTCATATCTAAAATAAAAACTTTGCCAAATCTGTGAGAATGTCATTCTCCAAAGGATAGATGATAGAGGATATAAAGACAGTTTTTCATTGAAGAAATCAAAATAATTTAGTTATATGGAAAATGCTCTAAATATTTTTTGATTAGAGAAATGAAAATTAAAATACCCGTGTGATATCATTTTACACCTACCAGACTAGTTAAAATGATAAAAAGGGACAGTTACAAATGAAGGAGGGGATGTGGGAAAATGAGTCACTAATTCATTGTTGGTGGAATTGTGAACTGATCCAACTATTTTAGAGAGGAAACTGGAATTATATACAAAGATTGTTGAATTAACAATAATCTTTGATCTAGCAACATCACTACTTGATCTATTTCCAAAGATGATTAGGGAAAAAGGAACATATATGTTCTTAAGTACTTCTAGCAGCTCTTTTTGTGTGGCAAAGAACTGGAAATTGTAAGGGTATGTATTGATTGGGGAATGACTTCTTATAGATTTGAAAAAGTATTATTTTAGCTATGAGACTTTACCCGATAAAGTTGTGGTATATAGTTTTTTTTGTTTGGTTGGGGGGTTTTTTTTAGGTTTTTTTGCAAGGCAAATGGGTTTAAATGGCTTGCCCAAGGCCACACAGCTAGGTAATTATTACGTATCAGAGGCTGGATTTGAACCCAGGTACTCCTGACTCCAGGGCTGGCGCTCTATCCATTGTGCCACCTAGCCACCCCTGGTATATAGTTTTGGTGGAACACTATTATACTATAAGAAATAATGAGTTCAATAATTTTAGAAAAAACATGGAAAGACTTGCTGAAATAATGGAAAAATGAAATGAACTGAATGAAGAGAACATTATATATAGAAACAACAATACTGTTTGAAAAGTAACTTTGAGCAAGTAAGTTAGTCTATTCTAAATACTCAAATTAATTATACATGTTCTTAAGCATAATATATTATTTTCGCTTCCTTTTTAAAAACATTTTCTGGTTGAAATTCAGTTTTGTCTGTTATCAGTAAGTTCCACTTAAACTTGTCAGTCTTTAAGCATTTATAAGTACTTACTCTGTGGCAGGCATCACACTAAGCGTCAGAGAAACAAAGATAACAGATACTTTTAGCTCTCAAGGAGCTAAGAGTCTAATGGGGAAGACAGAATGTGAACATCAATGTACAAACAAGATACATACAGGGATAAATTGGAGTCAACAGAGGGAAACTGCAAGCATAAAGGCTTCTTGTGAGAAGTCAAACTTTAGCTGGAACTTGAAACAAGTTCTGAGCATGAGATGAGAAGGGACAGAATTCCAGGCATGGGGGACAGCCAGTTAAAATACCACAAGTCAGGAAATGAAGTTATCTTTTGCAAGAAAAAGCAAGGAAGTCAGGGTCACTAGACCCCAAAGAATATGATCAGAGGAAAAAGGAGTAAGTTATAAAACTGGAAAGATGTGGAACCATTTGGCTTAGAATGCCTAATAGGATTTAATATTTGATCCTAGCAATGGGCAGTCATTGGCATTTCTTGAATTAGGGACATGGGATTGGGGGGGGGAGAGGTAGGGAAGAGGAAGATGATATATTCATAACCAAATTTCAGGAAGCTGAGTGGAGGATGGAGTTGGAAATACAAACCAGAAAGATTTTTTAATAAAACAGAAGTAGTATGTGTCAGAGGAAAGAAGATGGCATATATGAGAAATGTTAGAAGGGCAAAATCAATAGATCTTGGCAACCGATAGATTATGAGAAGCTGAGCATAGGTGATTAAAAGGAATGACATTCTCAACAATAATAGTTAAGTTAGGTACTTTTTGTCCAGCCATTTTTCAGTTATGTGTGACCCTTAATGATCTCATTTGGAGTTTTCTTGGCAAGATGATTTGTCATTTCCTTCTTCATCTCATTTTACAGATGAGAAAACTGAGGCAAATGGATAAAGTGACTTGACCAGAATCACACACCTAGTAAGTGTCTAGAACCAGATTTGAACTATGGAAGAGGAATCTTTCTGACTCCAGACTGGATACTCTATCCACTGTTCTATCATGCTATTCTGAGAGCACTAATATGCTACTCTGAGAGCCATAATAATGTATTAAAGTGGGGGGAGGGGAAGTACCTCTTTTAAAACTCATCACAAATGCATAGGGCAGCTAGGTGGTACAGTGGATAGAGCACTGGCCTTGAAGTCAAGAGGATGGGAAAATCCAGGCTCAGACATTTGACATTAACTATGTGACCTTGGGCAAGTCATTTAACCTTTATTGTCTCCCATCCTAGACCATCTCCCATCATCCTGATTCATACTTGGCCACTTGTTCCAGAGTTTTTGGAGGAGAAAGTGAGGCTAGTGACTTAGCAAGCACCTCCCTTGTGCAAATCCAATTCATGTGTTTGTCATGGCATCATCATAGTCTTCTTTGAGAATGAAGGACAAACATCATCAATCATATCACCTCAAGTTTTGGGGAAAACAATGAATTCAGATTTAGATATGTTGGATTTAAGATGTCAATGAGGATTTAAGATGTCTATGAGAAATCTACTTTAGAGACATGAGGTTGACATTTGGAGATGGGAATCTGGAGATTAGGAGAAACATTAGGACTATATAGGTAAATTTCAGATTCATCATTCTAGATAAGATAAATTAAATCCATGGGAGCTGATGAAAAAAAGGAGAGGGTCCAACACACAACTTTTGGTGTTACCCATCAACAGTGGGAGTGATCTGTATGAAAATCTAAGTAAGGAAATTGAGAATAATCAGAAAGGAAAGAGGAGAAATAAAAAAAAATGATTGGCATTGTCAAAGTTTTGAAGAGAATTTAGAAGAAACTATTAGATTTTATATTTAAGAGAACATTAGCAAAATTGGAGACAGCAATCTTGTTGAATGATATAGACAGAAACCGGACTGTAGAGAATTAAGAACAGTGAGTGGAAAGGAAGTAAATTTATCAGTTGTTGTGGCCCTTCTTAAGCAGTTTAGCCACAAAAGAATACAAGAGAGATGTGGGATAATAGATAGTGGGAACAGACAGATCAAGCCAGTATTTTTTTGAGGATGAGGAAGATATGCTCATGTTTGTAGACAGTTGGGAAGCAGCAGTAGAAAGGAAAAATTTGAAGATAAGTGAAAGTCAAGATGATAGAGGCTAATCTTCTCAAGAAGATGGAACGAAATGTGATTAGTTGTATTATGTACAATGCTACTTCTTTATGTGTGACAAGTGTGAAGTTGTAGATACTGGGAGAATATCTAGGTGATATCAGATAGAACTGAAGAGAAGGTTGAATTCTAGTGACATAGCCTTCATTTTTTTCAGTGCAATTTGAGGTAAAGTTCTCAGTTTAAGAGAGTGGTGCAAGAAAATGCTCCTGTGCAAGAAAATGCTCCTTGAGTTTGGAAGAGGGATTAAAAAATTTTTTGTTATGTCTGCTTTGGTTGAGTGGAAGAGTGATTTGAGTAGGAATATGTAAAAGAATTGCTTTATTTCAGTAGGGTCCAGTTCAGATATTGCAGCATAATTCTGTAATGCACACAGTTAACATTGTCTTGTGAATTTTGTTATCTTTGTCCAATAGCATGTGATTGGGTGAGGCAAAAGAAAGAATGGAATAACAATAGTTTGAAAGTAGTAGATGATGATGAAAATGGAAGTAGTCCATATACAGGTGATTTAAGAAAAAAGATTATGATTACCTTTGTCTGCAGATGAGATGGAGTAGATAAGTAAGTCATGTTTGATTTGGCAGTAACATAGTATACCATCTTGTGACTTTAGTTTTGTGAATTTTAATCCTTTGTTAGCCTTAAAATAAATATGAGAGCATTGTTGAAGTACAAAATGGATGATTTTGATTACCTTAAATTAAAATTTTCTTATATGAAACCTATGCAGCCAGGAATAGATGGAAGATAGAAAATAGGGGGAAATTTTTCATAAACAGTCTCTCAGATAAGATGATAAGATGTGACTGGGTTGGAATATTTGCTATGATGAAGGAAATAATGTGCTGATTGGATATTTGTATATATGTGTGTATTTAAAGATACCTATGTGCATGTATATATATCTATGTTGCGGTCCACTCTGGGCAGCCGGGTCTCAGTTTATTTCACACAACTCTTCAGGGAGCTCTGCCGGACATGTCCCGCATGTTCAATAATGAAAGTCAGTCAGCCAGTGAGAGATAAGCAAGGAGTTTATTGCAGGTATATGCTACATCTCTGACTTACATAGTTGAAATAAGGGTATATATAAGCCTAGTCCCCTTGTATCAGCATCCCTCATCTCCAGGCCTGTGGAAGTATAAGGGGCATGCCACAAAAGGTCTGTATCCTGGAAAAATGTGGAATCTTTAACAAGATAAAGAGAGATAAGTACCAGAACTCCTTCCTGGGACAGTTGAACTATATGAGGATGAAAGGCAGAGGGATAAGGACAAAAGGTCCTTCCTGAGAATATTCAACAAGATAAGGATGAAAGGCAGGAGAACAAAGAGAGAGAAGGGCCAGAGCTCCTTCCTGAGTTCAGAGCACTCTGGTATGGACCTTCCAGGTTGTCCCAGGTCTCAATGACTCTCAGGATGAACTCCTCATGGCCACATACTCTATCTATTATCCCCTTACAATTGCCCTTTCTTGTTTAAGTGCAAAGCGCCCTATAGATTCCCAGAAAAGGGTTGTCTTGGAGGATCAACAAAAACATCAGTCAGAACCTTTCTTATGCATGAGATGAGGACTTACATCACAAGGGGCACACACAAGCAAAATAATAAAAGTCCAATACCAAACAATATATACGGTAAAAATACATGCAACAGACCACCAGATTGAGCATGAAAGAACTGATCAGAATCTGCTGCCTGGTCAATATAATCTGCTATTTGGGCTAATTTTGACAATTCTAATGTAACATTTTCCATACTCAATCCATACAGCTGGGCTCTAATAACATTCCATTCTACTTGAGATTCATTATATTGTGCTTTGGTCAAACAATATTGATTATATCTATAATCACATTGTAACCTTTGTTGTAATTCCAAATATTGTACTTCTTCTCCCAAAAACATAGTGGCTTCCTACAATTGATATAATGCTTTATAAAATTGCTCATCTACCTGAAGCTGGCATTTAATTTCCACTGAAACATTCTGCATTAATTCTTGTAATCCCTGTGCTTCAACTATTTGATTCTAAGTATTAGATATTGACATAGCAAAGGCTGTAGAAGCCACAATAGCTTCTACCAGTAATGTAATGCCCAAAATAACACAAAAAAATATATCTTCTGTTTCTCTGTTGAAAGGATAATATTTTCTCATTAATTGTCTCAAAAATATGATCACTATGTGTCCTATAACAATTTTTTGTTTTTACAATAGTAAATGCATAATGTGGTCATGTTACTTTGAAAACTTTTCTACCTACAGCAAATTTAGGGCCTATGCAGGTTCTTACTAAACAATTCATACAGGTTAAATTGAACACCCCATCAGAATATTTAGTTAATGTAATATTAGATTTTCCTTCTAGTAAAAATGCATATTCCTCACCCAAGCATACCCTGGCACTAATAGCGATATTACTAGTTATATTATTCCTTATATCAATATTAACCAATTCAGGCATTCCTTGCACAGTATGTCCCCCAAACAATGCAACAAATGTTTCTATTCCTTTAACCTCTATTCCAGATCCATATATATATGTATATATATATATATATATATAAATATGTATGTATTGCAGTCAAGGATCATTTACTGCTCCTCTATCTTGCATGTCTCTTGTGGTATTATGACAAGATATTAAATATTCTGTATAATTCATAAAGTCTAAAGGTACTTTGATGCACTGATGAGTATGGCAATATTCAAAGGGCATGAAACCAGGATAATGATACATAAGTGAATAGAATTACAAGAACTTAACCTGTTTCCTTGATATTGCTTAGTTTCATTCAAGGGTATCTCAGTACCATTTAATCTCCATGTATATAAGTGATATTTCCTGGTGTCAATTTGTATAGAATTCTTATTTGTTTTTACAGCAATATCCCACAAATATATCCTTCCATCCACAATCTGAGTACACCATCTATCAGCAGGTACAGTACTTTTAGTGTAATTCCATTCAGTACTCAACCAGATTCCTCCCATTTGTTTCTGCAAGTACACAGGAAATCCTTTAATCAATCCCATGAAAGTCATTGTTTTGTTAGAGTTCTGTATGGATTCATTACTTGTTATTTCTTCAACACTCCCTTCACCGTACATTCAAGAAAGATTTCCATGTAAAATAAATTCTAGCATAGAATCTGTCCAGGATAGTGTTTTCAACCATGGTGGAGATGGAATGAGAGCCCATCAATGATCAGTCATATTAGCCTTTCCTACAGTTAACAAGTGCATCATCATAAATGTTCTTATGAGTATCTTTGTCTTTTATGAGCATGATTCTTTCTTCCTCTTTTGCCTTGCCTTCTCTTTTGTCGATTCTTCCTCAGTTTCCACATTTCTTATTCTTTTTGCAGAAACCCATTTGTCTCCATGATCTGTGGAAACACAAAGAAAACCTGGACCCCATATTAATACTCTGTAAGGTCCATACCATGAGCCATCAAACTCCTTTACCAATACCATAGATTTTATTTTCAGAATTATTTTTAAAGTATTTTCTTTCCAACTGTTTCTTAATGTGTATAAAATGTCTCATGGCTGGAGACAAATTGTCCAATTTAGAAATTTGTAAAAAATTATACATATATATTGCTTTGTCTAGAATTCCTTGTGATAGACGTCCTCTTCCCCTTTCTTGTTTAGCGAGGATCACCTTAATATTTCTGTTAGCATGTTCCACTATGACCTGACATGTAGGATTGTAAGGAATTCCACTGACATGCTTTATTCCCTAAAACTTTTAAATTACAAAGATTTCTTAAGACCAATTGTTGCTAAAAAAAAATCCCTTCTTATGACTATAAGATTTTTCTTCATACTTCTCTTAAATTCCAAAAGTCATATTCAAATTAGTTTTAAATCATCTTCTTTTCAAAAGCCTAAAAACTTTGCAAATTCTTATCTTTATCAGTGCAATACTAACTTCTCAATGCTTTCATTTATAAAAACTTTCTATCCTTACTGACCAACATTTCTTAATATTAAATTCTTCTTATTAAATTAAATTCTTAATATTAAAACATTCTATATTCTGGGAATGAGAGATTCCCCACAATTTGAGATATCAAAGTGATATGTACTAATTCCTTACCTTTATTGTTTATCATTACTCACTCATTCCAGATTCTTCCCAGATACATGATCCACATTCCAATCAGTGTAAAATATTAACTTCCTCTTAGTTATTCTAAAGCTAACTCACAAGTCTGTCCTGACTCCCATAACTCTGGAGGAGCCATACAACATCAGAATCCAAACTCAAACATATTCTTTACAAACCCCTTAATTCAATTTACATGTATCTTTAGATTAGCATACTATAGGATCAATAATAACATAATTAACATTTACCATACAATTGCTTTTCATATCAAACTTTTTACTTTATAGGGTTTATTATTTTTCTAATCAATTCATTGCCAAACATTGCAAAAATTACCAATTTAATGCAATTTTAAATCAGCCCAACCTCATATAAACACATATGTCCCTATAGACTTACAGTTCTATACTTTCTTCTTTTCTTATAATGATTTGTACACCATTTTCCAAAGTTCCCAAAATCCATTTTTTGTATACAAAGTAAACACTGCTCAAACCTTTCCATACTTAACAAATGGTTCAAAAGAAACCCCAATTGTCTCTAAGTCTGGATTTTCTTTCCAGTACTTTCAGAATCTCTTACTCAAGCTATACAACTCATATTTCCCACCATTCCTTTTCATTAGCTCTTCTTGACTTTAATTCATACTATTCCAAACTAGAGTCACATACCTTATACAGCTATATAACTACAGATATGATTCCACTTTTCACAATGCATTTTTCCTTCCAAGGTTTTAATATTTAACATTTCTTGATTACAACTGCTAAAATCCTGGAGAAGGCAGTCATTCAAAAATCCCTTAGCCTAATAAGAATATTCCCTGCCCCCCTTCTTCAAATAGAGTAAACTAAATAACTTTTATAGAGAGAGACCATCCTAGATTCTTTCTGGAGGTGGTGGTCTTCTATACTTCAGCCCCTACATATCCCATAATTTTCTGTAATAACTAACAATATCTGAATCTATACTGATAAACTCCTGAAGCTCTAATGATGCCATATCATTCTGGAAAAAGATTATTTATTTTTCCCTATATGGGCATCTTGGTAACCACATTATACACTTTAGGATTAACCTGACTCTCTTGTCTTTCTGAAATTTATTTTCCCTATTTTCAAATTAAAATAGCATTTCTTTCTATGATTTCTTTGTTTAAAATATTTGGTAATATTTGCTGTTTCTTTAACTTCAATGTCCTTTTTAACACTTACTTTACTAATTCTTCCTGAAGTAGCTCTCCCTCCTGAAAGTGGGAGGGAGGGGGAAACACACCGGCAGCACAGAATCAAGGAGAATGAGAAAGAGAAGGGAACATAAAAAGGAATTGGGGGGGGGCTCCTCATAATAGTAAAATAACAGGGTGAGTAGTTTGGCCTCAATTTAACATCAGAATCCATTCCTTTTTTTAAAAATAAAAACAAAAAATCCTGGAAGAGGAGGGGGATCAGATTACTCACAGAAAGCAGGCTCAAGGGGAGAGCCAGTGAGGGCATTAGATGTCAGAATAACAAAGAACAGCAATTTAAATGAGGCAACCCAAGGACAATTTTAGGGGAACTTTTCTCCCCATCTAGCAAATCAATAGAAGAACCCGAACACACAAGTAAACAGACAATCTAAACACATAAAGACAGACAAGGCACAAGCACAGTTTACACAAACACAACAGAATTTTCCAAACTGACAATCTCAACACATATCCACAAACACAGACCAATGGCAAATCCCTGACATCTCAGGAATGCCGTGAGGGGAGATTCTTTCTTAAACTAGTAAGAAGGAGCTGGTAGGGGAGGAGGAGGCCAAATTTCATCCTCCTGTACAACTTTATTGATTTTCTTTTCTTTTCTTTTCTTTTCTTTTCTTTTCTTTCTTTTCTTTTCTTTTCTTTTCTTTTTTTAATATAGTTTTACTGTCTGTTTGGCTTTCTATAGAGAAATGTCGCTCCATTCCCTCAAAAGCATTTTTCACTATACTAATTATCAAGAAATCTAGTTCTTTAAGATAATCAGGGCATTCTTATTTATAGCTAGTCATCTGTTCTCCTATTACCTGCCATTTATCTTTTGTTATTTCTATATTCTGGGCCCATGGTGATATAGTCTGTATTTTTTCAATGAATGTCCATGAATCTTTTAGTTGTATAGTAATCCCTTGTTTCTTGATAACTTTGTATAACTGTCTGGCCCAAATTTCACTTTCCTCTGGCTTAACCATGGGAACCTATTACCCATCTTCCCCGCCTATTCAAGTAGCGAAGGTACTTTCACTATCTTCTTGTCCTACTGACAAGGTCCCGGTTCTCTTTCCTGCCCTTACCTTTAGTCCCTCGTTGGACGCCAATTCTGTTGCGGTCCACTCTGGGCAGCCGGGTCTCAGTTTATTTCACACAACTCTTCGGGGAGCTCCACCGGACATGTCCCGCATGTTCAATAATGAAAGTCAGTCAGCCAGTGAGAGATAAGCAAGGAGTTTATTGCAGGTATATGCTACATCTCTGACTTACATAGTTGAAATAAGGGTATATATAAGCCTAGTCCCCTTGTATCAGCATCCCTTATCTCCAGGCCTGTGGAAGTATAAGGGGCATGCCACAAAAGGTCTGTATCCTGGAAAAATGTGGAATCTTTAACAAGATAAAGAGAGATAAGTACCAGAACTCCTTCCTGGGACAGTTGAACTATATGAGGATGAAAGGCAGAGGGATAAGGACAAAAGGTCCTTCCTGAGAATATTCAACAAGATAAGGATGAAAGGCAGGAGAACAAAGAGAGAGAAGGGCCAGAGCTCCTTCCTGAGTTCAGAGCACTCTGGTATGGACCTTCCTGTTGTCCCAGGTCTCAATGACTCTCAGGATGAACTCCTCATGGCCACATACTCTATCTATTATCCCCTTACATATCTAGCCTTCTTTGGGGCAGAGTGGGGGGGGGCAGGGGGAAGGATAAGGGAAAAATAAGTAAAAGGTACACAATAAAGAACAAAAGAAAATCTACAAGGAAACAAAGAAAAGCTAGACTTTCATGCTATGTATTAAACCACCATCAGTGGGTTATCTCAACTACCTATCAGCATTACTGATCCTTAAACCTTCTATCCAAGTTGTCTGCCCTCTATAATTTGTTTAGCTAAATTCTGAAAAATTCATCATTCCTCAGTTTCCTCTCGGGGAAAGACAATGTTAAAGATCCCTTCTTCAAAAAGTGCACTTCCAGGCCTTCAGTGATATAGTCTGCAAGGTCATAATAATCCATCTTGTTCTCTACAGGGAGGATGACACAGGTGACCCCTGCTCTTTTGGCTGCAGTGGTCTTCTCCTTAATGACCCCCATAGGAAGGATCTTGCCAGTGAGGGACACCTCCCCTAACATGGTCAAGTTCTGCTGAATGATCTGGTTCATGGCCAAGGAAAGCAGTGCAGTGACAATGGTGCTGCCTGCACTGGGGCCATCCTTGGGGATTGTACTTCCCTACAAAGTCCTGTAGGTTCCCTGGTATTACTTCCACAATCTCCATTTCCCCACTGATTATCATATAGACAAGTTTTTTTTAAACAATTTCTTCACCTGCTTCTGCAGTACTTTCCCAGAAATATTGATGAAATCTTAACCTTGACTTCATCCAGATCCACAGGACTTGGGCATGAGGGGGCAGCTACTGCTCTGCAATGGCAATTTTCTCCTGGGTCACATTACAAGAGACATTGATCATCGCCATCCTATTTCTCACAGGATCAAGCATGGTTTCTATAACATTGGCTGTACGGATAAATAGAACCATGGACAGATTCACTGAGATCTCTAGGTAGTGGTCCAGGAAGCTGGGGTTTTGCTCTGGATCCAGAAACTCAAACAGTGAAGAAGAGGGGCATCCCTTGTAGCTCTGTCCGATGTTATCCACACCATCTATTAGAATTAGGGGGATTTTCATATGGGTCCTCTTGAGATACTGGATGATCATTTTTAGCATGGCCCTAACATATATTCTACTGTGTCCCTTGATTTCTGCCATGTCAGTCATGCCTACAACATTGAACTGGAAATATTCTCTATTCTAAACTCTTGCAATGGAGAGAGCAATGCCTGTCTTGCCCACTCTTGGAAAGTCATAGAGACAAAGGTTCTTCCCTTCTGTTGATCCTCAGAATTGACTCACAGCAAGAAATTAAGATGCACTTCTTGACATCCTCCATGCCATAATGATCTTCCCCCCAGGACTGCTTTAGCTCTGTCCAGATCTAAATTCTCATTGCTACATTTCCCCCGAGTATGGATGTCAACCAGTTCAAGTAATTTTGGGTGACACTGAAATCTTTGGAATGATTGTCTAAGAAGCCCAATTTTCTCGTCTCCTTGTTGATCACTTGCATGATGTGCTTGGGAACAGCAAGTTGATTTTTTTCCTTCCTGGCCCAGAAACTGTTGCAGTTTGTTCAGTGCAAGTTCTTTTTTGAGAAGAGAGAGGGCTTCAAATATTTGTTTCTTCCAGGGCATCCTATAGTTTCTAAGATGTGGCTCCTGTCAGTGCTGCTCCCATGTCACTAAAGAAAATGGTATTGTCCAGAAGTCTCTACACAATCTGCATCATCTGAATGACACTCTTTATAGAGGGGATTCAAAGCAATGACATCCCAAAATGTCTTCACAGTTTCTGCAATAAGGGTTTTCACTTCTTCATTGATTTGGAAGTTTTCATGACTATATTTTCTACTTCATCTCCAGAACTGGTGGCAGGTTCTATCACCAGACTCACCATTTGGTCCTTGGTGCTTGTTCCTCCTCTGCCTCCTTTCTGGATCCTTTGGATTTTTTTCCACCTTTTCTATTTATTTTCTAGCTCAAGTTTCTCAGTCTCTAGTTTTTTGATTATTTGAATCCTTCTGTGTAACATGACTATCATATGCAACTTGTCCCTGAGGTGCAGCATTTCATGAATGGTGACAAAAGTACCCATGTGGCAAATTTTATTCCAATCATCTACCACATCAGACTCATTGTTTTGTCATCTGTCCTTAGATAGACACTGGCATAAGACTGGGCAAGACCAACTTTCCTTCTTAGAAACTCAACTAATTTCTTTTTTTAACTTCAATGATTTTAATGAAGCATGGGAACACAGGGTTGCTGGTGATTGCTATGAGTGGCACATAAGGGAAGATCTCTGGGATCATCATGTGTGTTAGGGCATTGGTGACTTGGCCCTCCTGCTCCCCATTCCCGGAGACCCTGCTGGTCCCAGCCCAGTCCTCAGCACTGCCCTCTGATCGTTATCCTTATTATCTTGGCTGTCATACACATTCCACAGTTTCTGTCACTTGCCCATGTCCCACTCCAAGGGCCCCAGGTCTGGGTCCCAACAGCACAAAGTCCAGCCTGGCACTGAACCACTTGCCCACTGACTGGGCAATAGTAGCAGCAAAAGCTGCCTGGCAACACAGTCCCTGCAAATGGCCCAGTACTCCATACCCAAGCTGGGGAAGCTGCCTGGAAGTTAGTACTAGCAGCCTTGCTCCTCCCCACAGGTGCAAGTAGCCTGTACTGGATGCCATGCCAGTCTCCTTCTGAAGGAGCCTGCATCCACACATTATTTTCTCTTCTGACAAAAGCCCATAATGGTATGTGTCCAACTGGCTACCATCAGAAGCTCCACAAGTGAACCAAGAGTAGCCTGGCACAGATCTGGTGAAGACCACTGCATCACCACTACTACCACCCCATCCCTCCAACCTCTCCTCTAATCATCCTCAAGTATCAATTCTTTTAAATACTTATCTTTAGGGGCAGCTAGGTGGTGCAGTGGATAGAGCACCAGCCCTGGAGTCAGGAGTACCTGAGTTCAAATCCGGCCTCAGACACTTAATAATTACCTAGCTGTGTGGCCTTGGGCAAGCCACTTAACCCCATTTGCCTTGCAAAAATCATAAATAAATAATTATCTTTTTTGGCTAGGGATTCTTGTTTAAAAATTTCTTTGAAGAAGAATGTATGATCAAACAAAAGAGAGGAACATGGAGTTAATAGTAGATAATTTTCTTTTTTTTTTTCACAAACAAGACCAGTGCATCAAAATTAGAAGGAAAGGAGTAAACTGGGAAAGGGGTAGGGTGTTGAGGGAGGGGAAGAGAGATTTTTCTCTTTAATTTTCTAACATTTATTTAAATTTTTTTTTTTAGTTTTTGCAAGGCAAAGGGGGTTAAGTGGCTTGCCCAAGGCCACACAGCTAGGTAATTATTAAGTATCTGAGGCCGGATTTGAACTCAGGTACTCCTGACTCCAGGGCTGGTGCTCTATCCACTGTGCCACCTAGCCGCCCCTATTTAAAATATTTTTGGAATTCCAAATTCTCTCCCTCTCTCCCCTTTTCCCTCACCCATTAAGAAGGTAAGAAATATGATAATATACATTCAAAGTTATGCAAAACATTTATGCATTAGCCATGTTTCTAATGTATACATGATTGATTATTGTCCTTCCTTCTTGAAGAGGACCACAGAGGCATCACTATGTTAGTGTCAAGTTACAGAGTATCCAACTGGGTTGAGCAGATCACAATACAAGCTCAGGTCAGGCACAAATAATCCATGTGTACATCTGGGGAGGATTCTCTAAAATTGCACACCTTATGCTTCTTTCAAGCTACTTCAATTCTCCTTTTTTCATAGAGCACAGCATTTTCTCTGATGAGGGCATGTCATGCTAGGCAGTCCTGAGCCTGTGTCTCCCATGTCATGAAATCAATTCCAAAGATCTTTTTTTTTAAATTTATTTTTATTAAAGATATTATTTGAGTTTTAGATTCCAAAGATCTTAAGAGAAACTTAAGAATAGCCATATATTGCTTTTACTGACCACCATGTGAGCATTTGCCCTGTGTAAGATTTTTTGGCATAAAATAGTCTTTTTGACAAATACATTTGGCATTTGAACAATGTGGCCAGTCTATCAGAGTTGTGTCTCTATAGTAGAATTTGAATACTTGGTAATTTCATTTGAGAAAGAACCTGAGTGTCTGGTGTCTTCTGCCAGGTGATCTTCAGAATCTTCTTAAAACAAATTCAAATGGAAACAATTCAGTTTCCTAGCATGGTGCTAGTAGTCTGTCCAGGTTTCACAGAAATACAACAAGGTCCGCACCACAGTTCTATAGATCTTCAGTTTGGTAGTCCAATATTTCTTTCCCATACTTTCCTTCTGAAACATCCAAACACTGAGGTATCCCTGACAATGCATGCATTAACTTCATTATCAATGTATACATCCCTGGAAAGTATACTGCCAAGGTAAGTGAACTTAACAGCAGTATTCAAAACTTCTGTAAAACTTCTGATTTACATTTGCTGCAAGCAATGGTCCCACATATGGATGGCATGGTACTGGCTGATGGAGCACTTCCCTCTTCAGGTTGAAGAAGTTACCATCAGTGTAGTAGCTGATCTTAATGTCATATTTGTCCTCATTGAAGACCTTTGACAACATGACTGAAAACATTATGCTAAAAAGCATGGGAGAAAGCTCATAGCTCTGTTTCACTCCATTGGTGACTGGAAAATGACTGAGAGCATCATCCACTATCCAGAACCCAGGCAAGCATGCCATTATGAAATACTGATGGATTTCTCTAGGCAAAGAAATTTTGACACAATTTTCCTAAGGCCTCATGATTGCCATTATCAAATGCTTTGATCAGATAGATGAATGTTGTGTACAGACCTCTGTTATATTTCTGTCATTTCTACTGGATTTTTTGGGCAGCAACAAAATTGACCATTCTTCAACCCTTTCTGAAGCCATACTGGCTCTCAAGAAGATGATCATCTACCAGGGAAGTATCATCTTATTAAAGACTGGTTGACTAAGAGAGAGAGCCTACCAGTTATTATCTCAAACAACCTATTGACTTTACCTTTATATAGATGGACTATGGAGGCATTCTTGAACTCCCCCTTTAGCCATATGACTCAGACGATTTCGGTCAGTTTTTTTATGTTCGGCTTTATAAATCTCATCTGGAATAGAATCAGTACCAGGCTCTACATTAAAGGAGCCTAATGACTTTCAAAATTTCTTCTTCAGTTAAAAGTTTGGCTAAGAAGGATTGACTCTCACCAGATGTATACAGTCAATGACTCCAGTTTTGGTTGATGATAGTCTATTAAGAATATTATGAGAAGTTTTCAGTTCATGTCTCAAGAATCATGTCCCTTGTTGAGCAAGATGAACAGAAACAGTAAAAAAATGTACATCCTAACAGCAACATGGGGTTGATGATCAACCTTGAAGGACTTGCTCATTCCATCAGTGCAACAATCAGGGACAATTTGGGGCTGTCTGTGATGGAGAATATCATCTGTATCCAGAGAAAGAACTGAGAAGTTTAAACAAAGGCAAAAGACTATTACTTTTAATTTAGAAAAAAAACTGATATATTATTGTCAGATCTTGCTATATTGTTTACTTTATGTTTCTTCCTAAAGGATATGATTTCTCTCTCATCACATTCAATCTAGATCAATGTATACCATGGAAACAATGCAAAGACTGGCAAATTGCCTTGGGGGGGTGGGGAGTAACATTAAGGGAAACACTGTAAAACTCAAAATAAATAAAATCTTCAAAAAAAAAAAAAGAATCATGTCCTTATCACTACTCCGGGTGGCTTCAATCAGCACTGAATAGTTGAGAAGCATAGTAAGTCTTGGGCCCATAAATAGCCTTCAGGGCACTGTAAGATGCCTTGGATTCTTATTATCAGGGTAAAACTGAATTGGATCTTCTTACCAAGCCAAGAATCCTAACTCTCTTTAAGTACTGAAAAAATTAAATGCTGCCTTCGTAGAAATGTACAACTAGACTATTGGAAAACCCTATGGAAATCTTGTTTTTATGTTTAGCAACTTAATTGCTTTTTTGTTTAGGTGAGGTTATCAGGATTAAGTGATTTACCCAGGATCACACAGCTAGTAAGTGTTAAATGTCTGAAGTCAAATTTGAACTCAGGTCCTACTGACTCCAGGTCGAGTGCTCTATCCACTGTATCACTAAGCTGCCCTTATCATGCCATCTAACTGCCCCTTATGCTATGACCCCATTCCTCCCAAGGACTTCTTTAATGTCTGATAGTCTGTGCCTTTTCTGGTACTAAAGTCATCCAGAATTCCAAGTTTGTCCCTTTTTGGGGATGATGAGGACCTTCAGATCTTCATACAATTTTTCTTTGACCTCATCAGGGTTTGTCTTGGTGGGCACATATGAACTGATGATAGTGCTGTGACACTTTCCTCCAAGTGGCAGTCACATTGTAAGTGAGCCTGTTGTTCACTCCTTTGGGAGGCATACTAGTTTACTGACTAGATTAGATCTAACTGTGAAACCTACACCAGCTTCATGGCACTCCTCATCACAATGACCACTCCAGAAAAATGTTGATCCAGTTCTGACTTCAGGAAGTTGATCTTCTTTTGCTGGCCTTATTTCACTCAGGGCTTCTATTTGGATGTGGTACTTGATGACTACTCTTGCAACAAGAGCTATTTGTCTTTCAGGTCTTAGAGATTTTGTGTTGTCTATGAGCATGCACATGCACACATTCCATGTACCAATGGTAAGTGGAATTGTCTTTACAAAAATTCTTTACTGCTTTTGTACTTCAGCTGAGGGTGGGAGACCCAAGGTTAACAGGCCACGGTCTTGAGTGAACATCTTTTCTAGCACTTTTTTCATACCAGGAGGTGAGCAGTGTGTTCCTTTAAAAAAACTGCTCAGACACTAAATCCCATGGCTATTTCAGTCTAATGAGAAGATGATCCACTGCCCTGGGCTACCTGTGCAGGATTGTAGTTATAGTTCCCAGTGCATCCACAAGTGTTGCTTTGTCATTCACCCTGCGTAAGTCTTTACACAATAAACTTCAAGGCATGTAAGAGTATAATAGCAAGATATTAAAATAAGAGATAGTTCAATAGTAGATAATGGGTGATGTCTTGACTTACATGTGAATTGGATTTAAGTGAAGCAGAGTTGTGCAAAGTCATCAGCCTCACTCTCTTATAGTTATCGAAGTCCAGTGTTAGGTCAAAAGTCAAGATGACTATGTATAGCTTGACATGTGGTGGATAACCTTCGTGTCTCCAATATCTGCCCCAGTTCCATATTCCCAGTAGGTGGCATCACTGGGAGCTATCAGTAAAATTTTTCAGTTAGTCCTGACCCCAAAGAGAAGAGTCTTTGATTACTTAGTCCTATGTTCTCAATCTAAACCCAGACCACTTAGACCCATGAACACTATCTAGGATCTGATATAGATGAAGATCTGTGTCCCATCCCTCAACGCTCTCTCCCATGTTAACCATTCTAACTAGAGCTCAACTACCTTAAATTATTTGATAGTCCCCCTACTTTTTAAGATATCTCCTGTTGTCAAATTAGGGGTTTCTAAAGTTTCGTTGCATTGGTCTCTTTTGAGGTATAAAGAGTCATCAGTTAACATGGCAAAATAGTATACCTCAGGAGCCAGGTCTTTATAGGTAGGAATCCCCTGATCCAGGGGGAAAGCAGATTTCCAGGGTCTGAGGTTGAGGTCTCAGTCTCTAACATAGACACATCAAGTCTGTGAAGGGCAATCTTATCAGAGGGATCCAGGCAAGCATGATTTCTAATGTACTATTTCTATTTAGTGATAGAAACCCCCTGCATTCTACCCATTTTGCTAGACACACCATATTATATTATCCAATCCATGATAGGCAGCTCTGGACAAAGAATAATTATATAATTGTTTCATCTCTTCTGTGGCAACTAGGGCACAGTAAGAATAAAGCCACCACTTTTAAAAAGCAGTATAGTGAGTGGTAGCTGTGGGGAACTTGGAACTCTAGACATAAAGGCTCCTCTCAGTCTACTATTTATGAACAGAATGTTCCAGAATTGTATGCCTTATAGAGTCATAAAGACCCAACAGGAGAACTGCTGGATACCCTTGTCAGAATACTTTGGAGACACCCTATTTCCCAAAGCTAAGACCAGCAAGTAAGGCTGTGTCCTTAGGCTGGCCTAACAATAATCATTTGTGCTGGGGGAGCAAGGGGGTGGTAATGTGAAGTCAACATGGTGGAATAAAGGCAGGGACTCTCATGAGCTTTCCCCCAAATTCTCTCTTCCAAATACCTTTAAATAATAACACTAATCAATTTGTAGAGTGGCAGAACCCACAAAAAGACTGAGTGAAACAAATATGGTTGTCTTCAGCATTCTCCTGATGCTGTCCTCAGCATCACATCCCAAAAGTCATTCCATGCTCCTCTGGAGTCTGACATTTATTGTTTCTTATAGAACCATAATATTCCATTGTATTCATGTACCATAACTTGTTTAGCCATTCTCCAATTGATGGGCATCCCCTCAACTTCCAATTCTTTACCACTACAAAAAGGGCTGGTATGAATATTTTGGAATGTAGGACTTTTTTCCATTTTTTACAATTTCTTCTGGACATGGTCCTTGAATTGGAGTTTCTGGGTCAAAGGATATGAAATTTTATTGCTCTTTGGGCATAGTTCTATATTGCTCTTCAGAAAGGTTGGATCCATTCACAACTCCACCAATAATGCTAGATGTTATTTTCAAGAAATCATCCAGGAAAATTGCCTTGATAACCCAGAAGCAGAGGGTAAAATAGAAATTGAAAGAGTTCACTGATCACCTCCTGAAAGAGATACCCAAATGAAAACTGCCAGGAATATTACAGCTAAATTTCAGAGCTCCCAAGTCAAGGAGAAAATGTTGCAATCAGTCAGAAAGAAACAATTCAAATTTCATGGAGCTCTATAGTCAGGATAACACAGGATTTAGCAGCTTCTACATTAAGGGATTTGTGGGGCTTGGAATATGATATTCCAGAAGGCAAAAGAGCTTGGATTACAACCAGAATCAACTACCCAGAAAAACTGAACATTCTTTAACAGGGGAAAGAAAAGATGGATATTCAATGAAATAGAGTACTTTAAAACTTTCCTTATGAAACAACCAAAGCTGAACAAAATGTTTGATCTTCAAATACAGGACTCAGGTAAAGCATAAAGAGTGTGGATGGGAAGGATAAATCATGAGGGATTTAATGAGGTTGAACTGTTTGGATTCCTGCAAGGGAAGATGATACTGATAATTCATATGAACCTTCTCCTTTATTAGGGCAGTTAGAAGGAACATATGGGGAGCTGAATTTGAAAATATATTAAAAAGATAAAGTTAATGAGGGAGAAAAAATGTACTTGGAGAAAGGGAAAAGAGGTAGAATGGGATAAGATATTTCACAAAAACAGAGGCAAGAAAAAGCTTTTGCAGTGGAGTGGAAGAAGGGAAAGGTGAGGAGGAATGAGTGAGCCTTACTCTCATCATAATTGGTTTAATTGGGTATAGAAATCTCTTACCCTAGAGGAAAATAGTGGGAGAAAAGGGTTGGGAGTGGGGAGAGTGAGGAGAGAGGTATAGATGATAGAAGGAAGGGTAAATCATGGGAAAAGATAGATGCAACAAATTTTTGAGGAGGGATAGGGTAAAAGGAGCAAGAGAATAGACTAAATGGTAGTACAGGATGGAGGAAATACAGCTAGTAATAATAACTGTGGGGAAAAAATATTGAAAGAAGTTTCTCTGATAAAGTTCTCATTTCTCAGAGAAATGAATTAAATTTATAAAAGAATAAGAACTATTCCCCAATTGATAAATGATCAAGAAATATGAACAGTTTTCAGAAAAAGTTACCGAGACAATCTATTTAAATATTTTTTTAAAAATGTTCTAACTCACTATTAATAGAAGAAATGTGGGTTGTAACAATTCTGAGGTACTACTTTTCTCCTATTGAATTGGCTAATGGAATAAAATGAGAAAATGACAAATGTTGGAAGGGATTAGGGAAATTGAGACATTGATGCAGTGTTAGAGGAATTATGAAATGATTCAACAATTGTATAGAGTAATTTGGAACTTTGCCCAAAAGGCTATAAAACCATTCCAACTCTTTGGCCACTGCTAGGTCTATATTCCAGAGGAGATGAAATACGGGAAGAAAAGAAACAATATGTATAGTGATATTTATAGCAGCTCTCTTCTGGGGGTGGGGGGACGTTGGATATTGAGGGAATGCCCAGCAGTTGGAGAATGGCTGAACAAATTGCATGTGAAAAAATTGTGATTGAGAAGAAATGCTGTTCTATTATGGGAAATGATGAACAGGATGCTCTCAGTAAAAAAACCTACATGAGCTCATACAATGGGAAATGTTCATTATTCAAAGTTACAGCAATACTGCAGGATGACAAACTGTGAATTACCTACCTACCTTTTCTTTTTTTTTTGCCTTTTTAAATTTTATTTATTTAAGGCAAAGGGGTCAAATGACTTGCCCAAGGTCACACAGCTAGGCAATTATTAAGTGTCTGAAGTCACATTTGAATTCAAGTCCTCCTGATTCTAGGGCCAGTGCTCTATCCACTATGCCACCTAGCCACCTCTAAAGGTTTCCTAGGTCTCAAGTTTCAGAAACTTTTTTTTTAATTTTTTGTTTTTGTTTTTGCTAGGAAGTGGGGTTAAGTGACTTGCCCAAAGTCACACAATTAGACAATTATTGTCTGAGTCTGGATTTGAATTTAGGGCCTCCTGGCTCCAGGACTGGTGCTCTATCCACCGTACTACCTAGTTGCTCATGACCTACCTTTTCTCAGCAATGCTCTGACCCAAGAAAACTCTGAGGGACTTATGATAAAAAATGCTATCCATCCCAAAGACAGAACTGATGGTATCCGAATACAGATTGAAGCATACTTTTTTCTTCTTTCTTTCACTTTATTTTTCTTGAGGTTTTTCTTTTTTTGGGGGGAGGGGAGGTGTTAATATTTACTTTTACAGCATGACTATGTGTGGGATTAAGTTTTGAGATTTCTTCAGTAAAAAATTATAGATTGAATCTGGTTAGCTATGTGCCCCTCCTCCCTTGACAAAGCAAACTTCAAACTTCAAACTTTGGGGATATTGTTGAAGAGTCAACTGACTTCATCTTATCTGTTGATGTCTGGAGAATCATTCAATTCCTGGGACTAAAGAGATAATCTGGTTTCAGTTTGAATTTTATGTTCTTTTCCCCTAGATTAGTTTGCTTTGTTTGAATTCTATGCTCCTTTCCCTAAGACCACATTCCTCATTATCGAGGGTGGGTCAGTGGGGGGGGGGGGGGGGGGGAATCCAGTTAGGATAAATGTGATTCTTGAACCTTTCACTTTCGCCTCAATCTCTCTAAGTGATTGTGGCCAGTTTCTCAAGAAACGAATAAAGCCTTCTCTTCATACCTTGAGAGATCTCTGAAATTTATTTAAGTGGCATTTGTCCCACACAACTATAGAAGTAATGTTTTTCCTGGCTACACATTTTTAACCTACATGGAGTAACTTGCTTTCTCAATGAGGAGGAGTGGGGTGGGAAGAAGAGAGAGGATTTAGAACTCAAAGTTTTGGAAGTAGATGTTGCAACTTGTTTTTGCATGTAGCTGAGGGGAAAATTTTTAAAATAAAGAGAACAATCCTTTGTATTCTAGATGATCACTCCTGGAAAAATGTATTGCTTTGACCAGCTTCAGGCATTCAATGAGTGATTAATGTTTTTTTAGGTCTCCCTGTTTCTCGGAAACTTGAGAGCCATCTCCCATCACATCTCTTGACATACTCACAGTTCCCCTTCCTTGATACTGCCAAGTGAACTAGATACTATTCTGTTCTTGATAATTATATACCCCACTGTGAGACAATCATCTTGGAGACTGTTCCCATAGGATCCATGAATGTCTATGTTGTTCACATATGAACCTGCTGTGGGAAAAACTACTCAAGACCTGAGAATAATTATGTCATGGTCCATTTTTAAATGTATATAAAGCACTGCCTTGCCCCAGTATGCTAAGCCCTCCCCCTCAGGAGGACTTCCACTTACAAATGTCATTTTTCTCACTACAAAATTAAATTTTTATTTGATCCCTGATTCTCCTGTTTCTAGCCTGTTCTATTTGGCTTTGGTTTTTCCATAGGATAACAAGCCAGTTCTAGTCCAGTTTACATCTTCTAGGGGTATAACCCAGAATAGGGCCCCATCCAAAATGCAGACTTATGAGTGGTTCAGTAAATGGAGGCCATCAAGATATCCAAGTAGAAAATGTGAGATCTCTAAAGCAATTAAGTCTCTAGCTTTCTTTTCAGATCAAGAGTAAGAAAATGTCACAGGACAATCTTTTCCCTTTGCCTCTATAGAAATGGACAATGGAGACATCCTTGAACTCCTGAAAGATTACCTTCTGTTGTCATAAAATCCAGAAAATTTCTGTCAGCTTTTGTATGAGCAATAAAATCAGTACCAGGGGCTTTGCCATAAGAAAGGAGATTGAAGAAATTCAAAACCTTTTCTTCAAGTAGGGAAAGATTGACTTCAACTTAAGTCAATGACTTCTCCATCAATTGATGACAGTCTGATGATAAAAATAATAAAAAAAAAATGAAAGTGTTTAGCCTATCTCACTTGGATTATGTCCTTATCACTAATCCATGTGACTCTATCAGCAATGAGTAGTTGAGATGCTTCATAGGTTTTTGGCCTAATATGATGCTTTGGATTGTTACTATCAGCATAGAGCTGAATTTCATCTGCCTTCTTACTGAGACAGAATTCTGCATCTCACTAAGCTTTGCTTGTATATTACTTTTTCATGTGATCATGATGCAGGAAATGATGTAGGGAATTGTGAAGGCTTTAATGATGCTAAAATCTTGTTAATTGTGGAGGGCTGTTTGCTCCTAAGATGTAAACTGACCTCCTGTTGGCTGTATCCTGTCTCTCCTTGATGTTGTTTGCATCTTGTCCCCCCATTTACCCCTTCACCTAACCTTGGCCATAGATGCTGACACAACAGGAAATGACATGTTCAACCTGGGGGTTGAGCACCTTGGGACAGGAAGGACGAGTGCATAGCTTACATTGGAAGATATCTGACCCAAGGTGTAAGACCACTCCCAAGCACCACTCTCTATCCAGCCTACCATTGAAGGGTATTTAATAGGAAGCCCCACCCCTTCGGGCTCTCTTACTTCTTCCAGGCTCCCATCCAGAAGGATGGGGTGTTCTCATTAACCCACATGGAGTACCATGGGCCTCACACCAAGTGACCAGGCTAAATCAAGTCTCATGGACAGCCTGCCTCTCACACACACACACACACACACACACACACACACACACACACACACACACACTTCACCTGGCCTGTCCTCAGGGTGCTTACTGCTTTTCTTACTAATTTCAGCCCATGTACTTTTTAACAATATTTTGTCATAATAAAATCCTGAGCAGTTTTAACATCCCAGAGAGCATGAGAATTCTTTCACCTTTTCAGTGGCCTTAAATATTCTCTCTTCAATGTCTAAATCTTTAATAATCAGCAACAATCAGATGCTGCCTTCTTAGAGGTAGATGAGCTCTCCTGCTGGTAAACCCCAGGGAATTCTCATTTTTCATTTAACAGTATCTGTATTTCTCCACCATTTTCATCAAATCAGTCTTGAATATTTGCAAATGTTCTGACTCATAAGCCTTTCTCTCTCTCTTACAGAGTCATCACAGTCCAGAAGCAATATAGAGTCCAGACATTGGTGATGGCTCAAGATGCAGTGGATGATCTTGTTGTCTTTGATATCTAACCAAGCTCTAAGTGTCACAGAGGTTCTTATTTGCCCATTCCACCAGGGGAAATCTTCATAGGCTTGGCATGACCAGCCCCCTAACTCACCAAAGGTTTTGAAAACCTTTGATTACCATAACCTGGTTTAGTCTGTCTGCCAAAATGATTTACCATGACATGGATACTGTATACTCATGCTTCAGCTTCTTGGAGTCACAGATGAGAATTACTTAGATCAGGGGAACACAAAAGGTGGAATGCAGCCCTCACACCAGAAGTACTTGTCTTTCTGGAACACACCCTACATTCCTATATACATATGTAAATATATATATATATATATATAGATAGATAGATACATACATACATACATACATACAAACATACTTCATTCTATACTCAATACATCAGTTATCTCTGAAGGTGGATAACATTTTTCATCATGGGTTCTTTAGAATTTTCTTGAATTATTGTCTTGATCAGAGTATCTACATCTTTCACAATTTATCATCCTTACAAAATTGATATTATTATGTACAGTGTTCTTCTGGTTTTACTTATTTTACTTTGCATCAATTCATATAATACTTCTCAGGTTTTTCTGAAACCATTCTGCTTATTTTTTCTTATAGCACAATATTAGCCTTCACAATTAAATAACAGTACCATAACTGATCAGCATCCCCTCAGTTTTTAATTACTTCAAATATTTCTTGTGCAATCTCTATGGAATACAAACCAAGTAGTAGTGTTGGGATGGAGTGGGAATTTTACAGCAAGTTTCTCTGATAAAGGTCTCATTTCTCAAATATATCAAGAACTGAGCTAAATTTACAAAAAAAAGAATAGTCATTACCCAGCTGGTAATTATTCAAAGGATATGAACAGGAAGTTTACAGAAGATGAAATCAAAACTATCAGTAATCATTAAAAACAATTCTAAATCACTAATAATTAAAAAAAACTCAACTTAAAACTCCTCTGAGTACCGCTTCATACCTATCAGATTGGCTAATATAACAGAAATGGAGGATGACAGATGCTGAAGGGAAAGTGGAAAAATAGGTGTACTACACTGTTGGTGGATTTGTGAACTGGTCTTACTATTCTGGAGAACAATTTGAAACTTTGCCTAAAGGGCTATAAAACTGCATATCCTTTGATCAGACAATAACATTATGAAATCCATATCCCAAAGACATCAAAGAAAAAGGAAATTTACCAACATGTACAAAAATATTTATAGTAGTTCTTTATGTGGTGTCAAAGAATTGAAAATTGAGGGAATACCCACCCAGTTGGGAAATGTTTATGGTTGTCTTGGAATACTATTGTGCTTTAAGAAATCAAAAAGGGAATGATTATAGAAAAAAATCTGGGGGCGGCTAGGTGCCGTAGTGGATAAAAGCACAGGCCTTGGAGTCAGGAGTACCTGGGTTCAAATCCGGTCTCAGACACTTAATAATTACCTAGCCGTGTGGCCTTGGGCAAGCCACTTAACCCCATTTGCCTTGCAAAAACCTAAAAAAAAAAAAAAAATCTGGGAAAACTTATATGAATGATATAAAATAAAATGAGCAGAACCAGAACATTATACACCATAATAGCAATAAAGTAATGAGGCTCATCTGTGAATGACTTAACTACTCTTATGCAGCAATCAAACAATCCATGTCAATTCCAAATAACTCAAAATGAAAAATACCTATCTACCTCTGGAGAAAGAACTAATAAACTTGAAATGTAGACTGAAGCACTTAGCACAAAAAAAATTATATATTTTACTTTCTATTTATTTTTCCTTGGTTTTTTGGCAACATAGCTAATATGGACATATGTTTTACATGGTCATCTGTATAATGGATATTATATTGCTCCTAATGTGGCAGGGGGGAAATGGCTGAAGGAAGGGAAAGAAAATGGGACTGAAAATTTATTTCTTAATTTTTTAAATTTTTTATTTTGGGGGTATTTTTTTAGAACTGAAAATTTTAAAATGAATGTTTTAAAAAATTGATAAGCAATTAAAAATAAAGATTTTGATCTTCATCTAAAAGCAAATTAAAAAAACACATAATGAAAATTTCCTGGAAGTAGGTCTTTTTAAAAATATTTTTAGGTCTCTTTGCTCTTCAAATATCCATCCCTCCCAATTTTTAACTAAATCTTTCTCAATCAAGACTGTACACTTTTCAGACTTTTCTCCTTACTTGGTGTGTGTTACTCAGCTTGACTAGGGAATTGTTTACTAGAGCAGACAGAGAATGCTAAGAATGGGAGGGAAGACAAAAAGCACTACTGCTTTTGTATAAATTTTAAGATAGAGAGAATGATTATTATTCTTTTCCTTGTGTAACTTGGTGTCTTGGGCAGAAGCAATTGAGAATTTCCAGAACTTTCTGTTTGGTCCTTTCAGATGCCATGTTCTGTGAAAACACTTCAACCTAATTTTCTCCAAGACAAGCATAAGCATGCAAAACAGACCTTTGAAAAGAGGATGAACTACATTCCAGTTACAATATTTTTATTTTTTTTTTTATTTTTTTAGGTTTTTGCAAGGCAAATGAGTTTAAGTGGCTTGCCCAAGGCTACATGGCTAGGTAATTATTAAGTGTCTGAGACCAGATTTGAACCCAGGTACTCCTGACTCCAAGGCCGGTGCTTTATCCACTATGCCACCTAGCCTCCCTACAATATTTTTAGAAATTAAGTTAGGTATGTGTGGGATTTTTTTCTGTAAAAATCTGAATTAGTAAACTTTACTGAGGTCATCAAATAAAGTAAATTAAAGTCAATTTAGGATACTAATATCCATTTCATCAAGTAAATGAGAATGAGTGAAATGTTCCTGATCGGAATATTCTAAATAAAACCATTTCAGTGTTAATATTCCTCATGAAGTCCTCTCAGGGTTAAGAAATATTAAAGAAAGAACAAACTATTATTCTTAAACTACTTCTAGAAGAAAGTCCCTTGTATTCCAAACAGGTGACTCACTCTCCTAACTTTTGATAAGACTACTTTTATTGACTACTAGAAGGATAGAAGACTTTTTCCCATGAGAACTAAGACTGCTCTTGTTTGATGATAAGTAGACTGTTCCTAGACCTTGCATTCCAAGACAAGTTACATTACTGCAATAAAATAGTTATAACTCTGAAGGTTATTCTCACCATCTGTATGGTAAGGTACTATTTTATGAAAACCTTTCATTCTTTTCTCCATTGCTGGGGTAGATTTTCACAAACAGAATGTACCTCTGAAGACTAACCAATGAGTCAACAGAGAGGGATAATAGGTAGGTGGAGGGGATTATATTAGGCCATATAATCTTGCTTGACTGTCAATTCAGGGCAGCTCCTTGATCTTCACTACCTTTGTGAGACTTGGAGTGTGCCCTTTTCTGGAGAAAAGCCAAAATAAACTTTTTTTTTTTTTGCTCAGATGAGTCTCTATATTTTTTTAAGTGGATTTTTCTCCCACACATTTCCAATAAAACTTTCTTAGGGTTAATATTCCTAGTGAAGTTCTCTCAGTGGAGCAGCTAGGTGGCGCAGTGGCTAGCCCTGGAGTCAGGAGTCCCTGAGTTCAAATCTGACCTCAGACACTTAATAATTGCCTAGCCCTGTGGCCTTGGGTAAGCCACTTAGCCCCATTTGCCTTACAAAAACCTAAAAAAAAAGACTTATATTTCTAAGTTAGCCACCTATCTTATGATAAAACTATTTTTACTAAGTGGTAAACAAAATATTCCTATGGAAAAACCTTACATTCCAAAGAAGCTCATAAGCCCCCTCTTGTTTGATAAGTACTGAATAGGAGGATAGTAGACTTTTCTTAGAAGACCTTGTATACTCAGACATTCTTTCATTTAGATAGATGAAACCATTCTATTCTTCTCTTTGTTACTGGGTAGATTTTTTTTTTTTTGAGATTTTTCAAGGCAATGGGGTTAAGTGGCTTGCCCAAGGCCACAGGGCTAGGTAATTATTAAGTGTCTGAGGTCATATTTGAACTCAGGGACTCCTGACTCCAAGACAGGTGCTCTATCCACTGCTCGATCTAGCTGCCCCTGGGTAGATTTTTTTTGCATAAAAACTGTAACTTTGAAAATTCAACTAATTGGGTTGGGTGAGAAGGGGCTAAGGAGCGGGGGAAATCACGTTAGGCCATATAATCTTGCTTTTTCTGTACCTTGGATGCAGCTCCTTGATCTCCACTACCTTTGTGAGACTTGTAGTGTGCCCTTCTCCTGAGAAAAGCAAATAAAAACTTTCTTTTGCTTAGCCAGTCCCTGAAGATTTTGCTTAGTGTATTTTTATCACACACACAAGAACAACACTGTTGAAAAGAAAATTCTTCATTTCGGATTTCACCCTGATTAATGAGATAAAACTCAAGACAGAGAATTAAAAGAGTTTTATGACAAGTACATCAAGGTAAGTAACATTCTGCAGATCAGCAATGACTTGTTTCATGTAAGGAAAAGCTTTTATAGGTAACTTTAAGATGATTAGGATAAATCCACAAAGCAAAAGAGGTGGGGCCCTTGAATCTCAGTTCCTGTCCAAGGTAGCAAGAACTTAACAATTTGCAGGGAAGGGATATGTAACAAAGATCATGTAAAGCAAAAATGACAGACGATGTCTCCTTCCCCATCAAATTAAAGGACTATAAGAAAAAGTCTTATTTTCCCCCCCTTGTAAAAATTATTGAATGAGGTAACTATTGAATCTTGAAGTTTCTACAGACACAAACAAAAGAAAGAAATGTTCCTAGCGTCATTTAATAATTAAGTTAGTCATCACCATATATCTTCACATTTTGTATATAACCATATTGCTGGTTTGAATTAAATCGTTTCTTGTTTCTTCACCTACATAGATTTCTTATTTCTTCTCTATGACTTTATCCAAACTGCCCCCCAGATTTGTTCACCCCTTCTCCTCACCTCCACCTCTTGGAATTTCTATCTACTTTAATGGCTAGCTGAAGTTCAACTTTCTGCAAAAGCCTTTCCTGTTTCACCCATCCACAAAAATACATTGTATTTATTTTGTATAAATATTCTAATGCTTATATGTGTGTGTGTTGCTTACTTACAATAGAATAAGAGCTTCTTTATTTCATATGTGTCTTTGTATTCCCAGCACTGGGCAGCTGGACCTGGAGTCAGGAAGACCTGAGTTCAAATAAGACTTCAGACATTTAGAAGCTGTGTGACCCTGGGCAAGTCCCTTTACTCTGTTTGTCTCAGTTTCCTCAAATGTAAAATAAGTTAGAGAAGGAAATAGCAAACCACTCGAGTATTTTTGCAAAAAGGGGGGGAGGGAGTCATAAAAAGTCAAATACAACTGAAGACAACCAAACAATCACACCCCAGTACCAAACTGAGAACCTGACCACACAATGGACCTCTTAATAAATGTCTATCTTAAATTGGTTAATTGTTTAAATAGATAGGCAGAACTAATCTAATCCCTTGCAAATAGAAGGCAAGCTTCTTAAGGAGGGGAACTATTTGCTTTCTGTCTTTCTATTCCTAGTATCTGGTGTTTACAAATATCCCTTCCACAGTGTGGAAATTAGGGTGAGTTACCCTGATGATCTAGAAAACCCATGTTAAATTATTTGACCCTTTCTTTGCACTTGAAAAGAAATCTGATTTTTTTTTTGTTTTTTCTTTTAAGGGGTGTTTATAATATCTTATTGCAAAATTTGAGGTAAGCATTTGGTCAGAGGTTCTGTGTCATTTCATGGACCAACTACAGCTTCCATAAATTTGAAAAATTCACATTTAATTTCTTATGCCAATCTGGGATGGGGAAAATCATGATGTGAAGAGGTACTTTAGGTATTTAAGTGTGTGTTGAATTGAATTGTTGTTGAATTCAGAGAAGAATTAAATCAGATGAATCTGGCTAAATATAGTTAATGTAAATCAAGGTTTCTTGAATTGTTAAATAAGAAAATAATAACCTGTCTTCTGTATAGACCTTATAAATTGAATTTGAACTTTTTACATTATGTTATAGTTACCTCCTTCAAAGCTGGCAGCAATGCCATTTTATGAAACTATTAAATGATAAATATTGGTATAAAGGCTAAAAGGGTAATAAATGATATTAACTCTATTAAGAAAGAAAAGGAGACAGACAGAGAAATAGACAGAGACAGAATCAGAGAAAATGTCTTAAAACAAAATGAGGATACAGATATTTTATAACAACTTTTTTTCAATATTTTTAACATTTTTGTTTAAAGTTTCAAGTTCCAAATTCTATTCTTCCCTTCCCTATCCCCTCATTAAGATGGTAAGTGATCAGATATATGTTATTAATTTGTAATTATGCAAAACATTTCCAAATTAATTTTTTGGAAAAGTCTAGAACAAAAGAAAAAAGTAAAAAAAATAGCATGCTTCAATCTGAACTCAAAAAATGTCTGATCTTTCTCTGGAAGTGGATAGCATTATTATTATTCCTTTGGAGTTGTCTTGAATCATTGTATTGCTGAGTTGTTCACAATTCTTCAAATAATATTGCTGTTACCATTGTATGGGATCCACTTAAAAATATAGAGACTCCTCTGAATGAAAAAGAAAATTTATTTGGACTTTTCTTGAGAAAAGGACACACTCCAAATTTCACAAAGGTAGTGAAGACCAAGGAGCTGCCCCAAACTGACAGTCAAGCAAGATTATATGACTTAATATGATCCCCTCCAACTCCCTATTGTCCCTCTCTGTCAACTCATTGATTAGTTGTCAGAGTTACATTCTACTTGTGAAAAATCTACCTCAGCAACAAAGAAAAGAATGAAAGGTTTTCATAAAATAGTACCTCACCATCCAGATGGTGAGAATAACCTTCAGGATTATAACTATCTTATTGAAGCAACAGTCTACTTATCATCAAACAAGGGGAGTCTTATGAGCTTCATTGAATGCAAGGTTTTTCTCATGGAAACAATCTACTGTTCTCCCAATTAAGATAGTTTTATCATCAAATAGGTGACTAACTAAAAATGCAAGGTCTCTCTGGAAATAATCCACTAAACCCCCCCCCCCAATAGAATTGGGAGATTACCTGGCTTGGAATGCAAGGTCTCTCTCCCTCTTTCTTCTAAGAATAATCTAGTCTGTCTTTGTTTTAATGATTTTTGACCATGAGAGGACTTCACTAGGTTCTATTCTCTCTCTCTCTTCCTGTCCACTTGGAACCCATCTTCTTGGAACCCTGACTAAACAACCCATACACACACAAATTTGTCTGGTTTCTCTCTCTTTTCCCCTGGAGACATTCAATATCTTTTTGTATCTACAGAGTCCATTCCAATCTCCAATTCAGATGACTTAAGATCTCCTCTTCTGGTAAAGGAACTTCTATACAACTTCTTATCAGACAGATTCATATTTTCATCATTAGACCATAGAATTCTAAAGCTATTAAAATTCACATTTTTGCCTTCTTTCACATTGATATACAACTTTATATTAACAAAAGTACAACTTCCATAATTGTTCACTTTACGAGTGAATATGTTGAAAATTATCAGGTTAACTTGAGCTTATAACATTTACATTAGATGACCATCTTTGTACCAATAGCTTTAATCTCTTGCTCTTCATTAAATTAATAACTCAAGTATCCTTAACTAAAATAAATTCTTCTTTCTTCCCAAAATGTTTCTTAACTAAACTATAGGTGATTCCTCTCTGGATATACTCAATTGAGTTACATTCCCTTCTAAAAGTAGAACTTGAAACTGCACAGAAGTATATCTTGAGATTATATAAACTGCTTTATTCTTCTTACCTAAATATCCTTTTCCTAGCAAAAAATAAAATAAAATCAAAGAATCTTAATTCTTCTCAAAACATATAGCTGACAGCAAAGGTTAAAATCACATGCTGGCCTCTAGCTATTAAACTCTACTTGACCTAAAATTTCTATATCAGATTGACTTTTAGCAATTTACCATAAAGATCCAGGATATCAAAGGAAAATCCCTTTATAGATATAATTTTGAGTGTCAGTTTCCAAGAAGAGGTCATGTGGATAGTCAAATGACTTAAGTCAAATTTTAGGTTTATCCAGTGAGACATTATTCAAATGTCACATTTGGGGAAGAGAAGTCAAAAGGGTCCAACCTCAGGTTGCACTGAAAAGTCGCCCTTTTGGCTTTTTCTCCCAATACATCTGTCACCTGTGTAGTGTCCAAACCTCCTTTAGGCTTCCAGACTTCAAGAGAGCATTGACTCAACATACTTCCTTTGCTGATCATACCTGATGTCAGACACAAAACAAAAGCCAATTAAAAAGTCCCATGATCTAAAATAGTAATTCTATCTAATTAGATCTCCAAGTGAATCCACTTCACAAGGACCAAATGTTAATTCTAATCTAGATGGCGGGGGAGTCACAATCAATCAGGCCTCTTCCCTACACATATATCACCTATATATCACCTACACATATATCTACACTGAGTGTCCCTGTCATCAGATTACATTAAATAAAGTGACTTTCTAAACATTCAAAAAGTAGTCAAGTTCCCCCAGCATCTAGAGAATTCCTTGATATATCAAAAAAAAAAAAACCTCACAAATATGTTTGAAATACAAATTATTACTTTTCAGAATTCATTCAACCCATTAGAATATCTTAAGGTCCCTAAATTTAACAAAACAGTAATAAATATAACACATTAGGAACTAGATTTCACAAAACAATCTTTCCATTATTACATTTATACCTGGACCTACAGTTCTAGAGCAAGGTCTAACACATCATTTAAAAATTTCAGGAAATTCAAAGGGTCATGACCTTTGAAAATATCCCTCATTATTCCTACAAAGCAATCAATCATTAATTCCAGGTTTGACACATTAAATAAAATAGTTTATATTTCCAAAAGTAGATCACATGTTTGATAACACTCTTCAACATTTTATTTATTGATAAGTCATCTAATTAGGGTTACATAATTTTTAATTTCCTAATCATTTTCCAAAGTCCCTCACATTTATACAACATTATTGGAATGGGTATCTTGCAATTACATTAGCCTTCTGAATCTGCATTTAACATGGGGGCAGAAATCTGCAATTTTACTTTAAAATTTAAACCTTAACCTACATAAAGTTTTCATGCTAACATCTCATTCTCTTAAAGCAAAACAAAACAACAGGTTCTCTTAAAGTTAACCTTATAATTAAGCATCTTTTACACACAAACCTCTTCTACATTTGTGCTTTATAAGCTTATTTATCCCTTCTTCCAAATACACTTCAATTTTCAAACCAAATAAGATTCCCCATGAATTTAGTCTTACACATATGATAATTTCAAAAGCCCAATGTATACTTTTTACCCATGCTAGTGTTACATTTACATATATAATTTCTTCTTCTTAAATAACCGATAATAAATAAGTTACATTGATCTTACATATAGATATTCCCTTTTATAAACATGAGGCAAAAAAAAAAAAGCCTTTCACAAATTCTCTGGGCCAAAAAGACCTCAAGAGATATGATCTGTTGGCAAGGTATTCTCTAGTTTTCTCATAATAAATCTTTACAAATGTGATAGGTTAAACCTCAATACATTCATTGTTCATTATTGAAACACAATTTTAAATTCTCAAAAAAAAGTTGTTTGAATCCGTTCTTATACAAAGTTTACTAATTTTTTCACTACATATTTCAGTTTCATGTATATTTCCTTTACTCCCTAGAATTTCACAACACAGAAAAATTCTTAAGAAACCAGTTGTTGCTAAAAATCCCATTTTTATAATTACAAGATTTTCTTTACATGTCTCTTAAATTCCAAGTCATATTAAAAATAACTTTAAATCATTTTCTTTTTCAAAAGCTAAAAAAAAGTTTGCAAATTCTTTTCATCTTTATCAGTGCAATTCTAACTTCTCAATGCTCTAACTTATAACAGTTTTCTATCCTTACTGACCAACATTTCTTAATATTAGAACATTTTAATCTCCTGGGAATTGGAGATTCCCCTCAATTTGAGATATTAAAGGAATATGTACTAATTCTTTGCCTTTTACTGTTAATCATTACTCACTTACCACAGATTTTTTTCCCCAGACACATGAACTATACTCCAAACATTTTGAATTGGTGTTTCCCCAATTCCCTTTGTTTAGTAATTCTAAAGCTTGATTAAGAGCAATAACTCACAGTTTTTGCAGATTCCCTGCCTCTACCAAGGCCATTCTGCCCCTATCTATTACAGTATTTCCATTAATTCTTTTTTCTCCTAAATTAAAAAAAACACTTTTTTTACACAAACCCCTTAATTCAGTTTACATATATCTTCAGATTAATTTGTACAAAAGATTAGCACATTATAGAATCAATAATAACATAATAAAAAATTAACATTTACCTAGCAATTGTTTTCATATTAAACTTTTCATCACATTGTGTTTATGGTTTTTCCAATCAATTCACTGCCAGATATTGCAAAAGTGGAGGTTTAATGCAATTTTCAGATTACCCTCCACTTTCTGTCATTTTTGTGTAACCAAATTATATACTTTAGAATTAACCTGACTCTTTTGATTTCTTGGAATTCACTTCCCAAAACTTTTTCAAATTTAAATAACATTTCTTTCTGTAATTTCTTTATCTAACATATTTGGTAATTTTCATTGTCTCTTTCCTGTCTCTTTAATTTCAAAATAAGGTTCCTTTTAACACTTATTTTACTAGGTCTTCATGAATCAATTCTCTATTATTAATTAGTCCTTTTTCTTAATAAATTCCCTTTTTAGGGGCAGCTAGATGGCAAAGTGGATAGAGCACCAGACCTGGAGTCAGGAGTACCTGATTTCAAATCTAGTCTAAGACAATAATTACTTAGCTGTGTGGCCTTGGGCAAGCCATTTAACACCATTTGCCTTGCAATAAATAAATAAATTCCCATTTTCCTCCCATTTTCCTCCCAAGATCTAGAGGTAACAAACAAACAAAAAAAAAAAAAACAGGCAAGCAGCCCAGAGAAAAGAAGCAGGGAGGGGGAGGAGGGAGAGGAGAAGAAAGCATTCTGGCTAGACAGAATCACAGTGAAGAAGCAGGGAAGAGAAAAAATCAACAGCATTTTATCATTTTTCTGCACTTTTCCCTTTTTACTCTGGATTTCTTCCCCATTATTAGGTCTAGACCCTAGAGCTCTCAACCAGCACTTGTGAACCCTTCTGTCTTGTCCCTACAGTCTTTAACCACTTGGAGTTCTTTGGAATCTCTCCCTACAAATTGTATTAATTGCCTGGGAGTATTTCCATCCCTGCCCTTTTTTTTTTTACTCTTTTTCAGATCAACCTGCAGATTTGATCTGATGTGGGAGCAACAAGGGTCAGTCACCCAGGGTTACACCTGGGCTTGTGTACACAAACTTACAGATCCTGGCACCATCCCTGGGTCTTCTTCTGTGGTGAGGCCCATCTCCTTGTAGTGCTGCCTCTGGAAGTCCTCTGGCTTTCAGTTTTGCTCAAGCTAAGTCCCTCTTGGGGATTCTTCCTCAAGGGATCTGCCTGGGCACTAAATCACAAGCTACTGACAATTTCCAGCCTGGCACCTGCTTGTGTGTGTGTCCAAGAGAGTCTTAAGGAGGGGGTTAATTCCCAGTCAGAGAACCAAATTGTGTGGGATAAAAACCCATTTAAAAAATATAAAGACTCCTCTGAACAAAAAAGAAAGTTTTATTTTGGCTTTTCTTAAGAAAAGGGCACACTCCAAGTCTCACAAGGTAGTGAAAATCAAGGACCTGCCAAAAATTGACAGTCAAGCAAGATTATATGGCCTAACGTGATCCCCTCCTCCTCCCTATCATCCCTCTCTGTCAACTTATTGATAAGTCTTCAGAGCTACATTCTACTTGTGAAAATCTCTACCCCAGCAACAAAGAAAAGAATGAAAGGTTTTCATAAAATATTACCTTACATACAGATAGTGAGAATAATCTTCAGGATTATAACTATTTTATTGGAGGGTCAAGATGGCTGAGAGAAGACAGGCACTGCTTTAATCACTCCCTGTGTCACCTCAAAAATAACATGAAAGAAAACTCTTAACAGAAACTAGATCAACAAAACCCAGAAAAAGAAGCTAGGAGAAGAACACCTACTAACAAGGGCTGTCTCAGCATTAACCTCAGAGACTTTGGTGAGAGGCTGGTCAAAAACCAACTTTAGCCAGGGAGTTTTTGGCCAGGGGGAGAGATGGTCTGCAGCCTGGAAATCATTCAGGTCAGTGCAGGACCTGAACTCCATACTTTTGGAGCTTTCTTCCAGGAACAAACAGTAGCCCCCCCCCCCCACCTACCCCCATCCCCTCAAGCACAGGTATGGACTAAGGAGCCCACTCAGCTAAAAGGGAGATTGGCTTCCAGCCCATTGTTCAAAGTCAACTCAGACCCTGCTGGCCCTCCTCCCTCCCAGGTTCAATCACTCCATCGAAAGAAACAACACTCCCCTACTGGCCGTCCCTTGGAATTACAAAGCCAAGTGAACAAAGCCTCTAGGATCTTCAAAAGCAAATTTCTATGAGAACCAGCCCCCCCCCCCCCACAAAACAAGATCCTAGAAAAATGAAGAAAAACTAGGGAAAAACGGGACCCATGGAGAAATACTTAGAAAGACCAAATTCTAACCCAGAAAGATCTAGTACTTCTGAGGAGAATATGAATTGGTCTCCAGCCCAGAAACTTCCTTGAAGAAATCAGGAAGGAGATTAAAAATCAATTGGAAAAGTTGGGAAAAGAAACATGAGAAAAAATTAACAAGAAAACAAAACATTGGAAAATACAACTGGACAAATACAAGAAGAAAATAATTGTCTCAAATCCTCAATTGGACAAGTGCAAAAAAGAAAATAATTCTCTCAAATCATCAATTGGGCAAATGGAAAACTCCCTCAAAAATAGAATTGAGTTGCAAAAGGTAAATGAAGAAAATTCTTCTCTAAAAAAAGAATGGAATCTGTGGAAACTAATGACTGCATGAGACAACAAAATTCTGTTAAACAAAACCAAAAGATCGAAAAAATAAGAAAATGTAAAATATCTCAACAGCAAAACCACTGACCTCAAGAACCAATTGAGAAAGGACAACCTAAGAATTATAGGACTTCCTGAAAACACTGAAGAGAAAAAAAGTCTGGACTTAATATTACAGGATTTAGTGATGAAAAACTGCCCTGATATCATGGAACCAGAGGGCAAAATAGTTATTGAAAGAATACATTGCTCCCCTCAGAAAGAGATCCCAAAAAGAAATGTTGTGACTAAATTCTAGAATTATCAGATAAAAGAGAAAATCCTGCAAGCAGCCAAAAAGAAACAATTTAAATACCAAAGAGTCACAGTAAGGATTACCCAAGACCTGGCTAGATCAACATTAAGGGATTGAAGGGCCTGGAATGAGATATTCTGAAGAGCAATCGAGCTTGTAATGCAGCCAAGAATCCACTATCCAGCAAAGCTGAGCTTTCTCTTCCAGGAAAAAAGATGAACATTTAATGAACTGGGAAACTTCCAACATTTCCTAACAAAAAGAACAGAGCTAAATAGAAAATTTGGACATCAAACAGGAGGCTCAAGAGACACATGAGAAGGTTAAAAAAAAAAGATAAAGGAAAAAACATTCAGCTTAGATCAATATACACCATGGAAAGAATGTAAAGACTAACAGGTTGACTTCTGGGGTGGGGGGGGGGGAAGCAAGATTGGGGGAAAATTGTAAAACTCAAAATAAATAAAATCTTTTTAAAAAATAACTATCTTATTGAAGTAACAGTCTACTTATCATCAAACAAGAGGAGTCTTATGAGCTTCTTTGGAATGCAAGATTTTTCTCATGGGACGTCTACTGTTCTCCCAGTTAAGATAGTTTTATCATCAAATAAGTGTAATCACTTGCACTAAAAGTGCAAGGTCTCTCTGGAAATAGTCCACTATCCCCACCCCACCCCAACAGAATTGGGAGATTGCCCAGCTTGGAATGCAAGGTCTCTCTCCCTCTTTCTTCTAAGAATAGTCTAAGAGTAATAGTCTGTCTTTGTTTTAATGATTTTTAACCCTGAGAGGACTTCACTTCACTAGGAATGTTAATTCTTTAGGTGTTTTTTTTTGCAAGGCAAATGGGGTTAAGTGACTTGCCTAAGGACACAGCTAGGTAATTATTAAGTGTCTGAGACCGGATTTGAACCCAGGTACTCCTGACTCCAAGGCCGGTGCTTTATCCACTATGCCACCTAGCGGCCCCATGGAATGTTAATTCTTAAGAAGGAATATCCCACTCACCATGTACAATGTTCTTCTGCTTCTTTTCAGTTCACTATGCATCAGTTGATGTTATACCTACCATTCTGAAACCATCCTGCCTGTTATTTATGACACAATAATATTCCATCCCAATCATATATCACAGATTGTTTAGCCTTTCGTCAATTGACCGACATCCTCTCACTCTCCAACTCAGCCACAACAAAAAGAGCTGCTACAAATACTTTTCTACAAATAGATCATGTTCTCTTTTTTTTTTCCTTTGGATGACTTTGCTATATATACCTAATAGTGGTATTGCTGGATCAAAGGTATACACAGTTTTATTGCCCATTAACCATAGTTCCAAATTTTTCTCTAAAATAGATCAGTTCACAACTCCAACAATGATGCATTAGTGTCTCAATTTTCCTATATCTCCTTTACCATTCAACGTTTTCCTTTTTTTTTTTGTCACATTAGCCAATTTGATAGGTATGAGATGGTATTGAAGTACAATACCAATGTTTGTGAAATTCCTGTATGGAAAGGGGCTCCTGACATCCTTCTGGGCCCTGAGAAATTCCTTAGAAATATAACTTTGGCTAGGCACTTTTGGGTCTGAAAATAGTCTAATAGGACCCAAGGGGTCATGGATATACCACAAAATTGTCTAAAGATTTACAAAGCACCCTTGTTAGCCTAATATCTTGCTTTATCTATAAGATTCCTGCTTCCTTCCAGGACTTCCTCCCCATCCACAGATGCAGCTGGAACCATAAGATAGTAAAGTGCACTCCCTCAAACCTGTGGGAAGCCTGTGAATCTTTGACTCCCTCCATTTCAGGAAACATGTTCAGACATAGCACAGAGACCCTGACCTTTTCCCACTCTGTCCAGCCCCCTAGCTATATTGAGCTATACGTTTACATATGTTTGTATTAGTATAACAAGACAATATATCTAACTGCTGTCTTTGCTTCTGTATCTCGCTTGCTCTCAGTACCTCCCCCCTCAAAATACTATAAAAACCCTATCCCCTGAATACTCAGGTACTGTCTGATTTGGGTACTCGTCATCCCCAGACAGTCCCCGGGAGTATTAAAGATCTCCAAACTTATCAAATTCTGGTCTCCATTTCGCTCTTTGGGTACAACAGTACATCAGAGTTATTTTGATTTGTATTTCTCTAATCAATGGTGATTTAGGGCATTTTTATATGACTATAGATATTTGATTTATTTGCCTTACTACTACTTGTTCATATTCTTCAATCATTTATCAATTGAAGAATGATTTGTATTTTTAAAATTTGACTCGGTTCTCTATATACTTGAGAAATGAGGTCTTGGTCAGAGATATTTGCAGAATTTCTCCTTGATTTTTCTGCTTTCCTTATAATATTGGTTTGCATTGGTTTTGTTTGTACAAAAACCTTTACTCTTATGTAATCAAAAGTATTTATTTTATATTTTATAATGCTTTATTTTCTTTAGTTCTAAATTCTTCCCTTATCCATAAACCTGACAGATAAACTATTCCATGTTTTCTTAAGTTGCTTATGGTATCACCTTTTATGTGTAAACCATGTACTTATTTTAACCTTATCTTGATTTATAGTAAGTAATCTTGGCCTGTACCATTTGTTTTCCAGTTTTCTCAACAGTTTTTTTCAAATAATGATTTTTTGTTCCAAAAGCTTGGTTCTTTAGATTTATCCTATATTAGTTGTAGTCATTCTTTAAAAAAAAAAATACTTAAATTTTCTGCATTCTTTAGATCTTATAGGTAAATGTATTGGTGATAGAGCTAAGGAGGAAAGTATTGGACTTCTGTCTGATAGCCTCCAGCAGCCAGTATTCAACAAATAGGTACCATATATTAAAGATAGACTCTTTCTCTGAAACATTGTCTTGGATATTGCAGTCCTGTCACTGTCACTCCAAACCAAGAAATTCTATGTATGTCAGATATACTAATAAAAACTATGGATTTTTAAAAGAGTACATGTTTAGCTTAATATGTCTATGGGATATCCAGTTTGAGATGTCCAATTGACACAGGAAAGGGAATGGAAATTAGGAGCTGAGTTAGGACTGGAGATGTAGATTCAAGAATAGTTAACAGAGATGATAATTAAATCTATGGGAGTTGTTGAGGTCACTAAGTGAAATAGTGCATTGAGTACTGTACCTGGAGTCAGGAAGATAAGAGTTAAAATTCTGCCTTAGGCACTAAGATGTATGATCTTGGGCAAATCACCTAACCTCTGCCTCAGTTTTTTCTTCTACAAAATGGTTATTCTTAATTATATTTATTTCTCAGAGTTGTTGTAAAGACACTATTTGTAAGGACTTGGCATAGAGTGTAGGACCTAGTCAATGATTGAATAGGTACTGCCTCAGTCAAATTGAGAACTATTAAAGACCCTAGCTTGAAAAGACCAAGGTCTCCCTGAATTCAGAGCCATCTCCAGTAGTCCTAATCCATATCTAGGAACTAAACCCAGATGGCTCTGGAGGAGAAAGTGAGGTGAGTTATTTAGCACAGTATCCCCTCACTGAAATCCAATTCACTTGCATGTCATGGCATCATATCTCTGATGTCATAGTCTTCTAGAATGAAAAACAACACAGTTAATAATAGGTACTTAATTCATCTATTCCTTCCTTCCTTCCTTCTGCCCTCCCTCCCTTCTCCTCTGCCTTCTTCATTCCCTCCCTCTTTTCTTCCCTTCCCTTTCCATTCCTCTCCTCTTTTCCTCCTTTCTTTCCTTTTTCTCTCTTTCCCTCTATTAAACTGGAGATTCTAGGAGGAAATCAATTTGAGGAAGAAGCAGCAGGGATTGAGGGAGTCATCCAGAGAGAGAGAAAGAAAGAGGACTCCTGGAGCTTGGTAAAAAAGTCGAGAGGGTGCATCTGGGGGAAAGGTGAAGATCAAAGTTAGGACAATGTCTTGTCAGTATTAGGGTTGTGAATTGCTATTTGCATGTAGTTTTGATGCAGAGAAATGATGTAGAGAATTATGAATGTAGCAGGAAACAAAAACTGTAATCTTAAATGTTATTATGTCTGGTTAAATGGGTGGAGGTTCCCTGCTCTTGAGATAAAAATTGACTCCCATTGTTTCATTGTTTAATGTAAAATTTATATCCTGATCTGCTCAGCCTTCAACCCTATACCTAATTCCAGTCAGTCAAGTAAGGCAGTGTGTGTGTGGGGGGGGGGGGGGGAATTCCCCTTTTGTCCTCAGTGCCCAGATAAGGGACAAGGCTATAAAACCTGAATTGGACTTAAGCAGGAGGCCACAGTTCCTCTCTCACTGACCCAGTCAACTCTGCTTGATTGTTCTTTTACCTCTGTCTCTCTTTCTCTGCCTCTGCCTTACTCTCTGCCTACTAGGTCTTTATTATTCATTCTGTTCATAAACCTGTTTACTTGGGCAAATTAATAAATCTTTACCTGTTTACTTTATTATGTTCTATAATAAAATCCTGAGCATTTTGCATTTTTACCTTTTAGAAAAGGTACTTTCTCCTCCAGAGCCATCTGGGTCCAGTGGCCAGATATGAATCAGGATGACTGGAGATGGCCCTGGATACAGGACAATTTAAAGGACTTTGCAATTCAGTGAAGAGGCAATTAAGCATTCAAATTCCTTTGCCTTTTCAGTGGCCTTAAATCTTCTGTCTTCAATCTCTAAATTTTTTAAACTGGCAACAGTTCATTTATCTGACTTTTAGTCAGTCCTATATATCTTATCTTGGCAATTTAATAAAAAGAAATGTTTAGTATTTTGTTGAGACAATTTGATTTGGAAATGCTTCTTTTGTTCGTCCTTATATTGACGGAGTTTACTTTTACTTTAGGTACAAAAGGATGCTTCTTCTCTATCATCCTGGATGATATGGACAGAAGAAAAAGAATTTGATATCTGTCATACCATTAATACAGAAGAAATAGGTTTTATTCTATTCTTTCATTGTATATTTTTGAAAAAATCGTGTAATTCAATGTTTGGAAATAGTCTCAACTAACATAAACTTATTAGCGATTGAAATTGAATTTTCCTTATATTAAGTTCTAAATTCCACCTTCTCCCATATTATACTTCTCTTTGGTATTGTAGTTTTCATCTTTGTTCTAGATTTGTGGTATCAGCAGAGTAGGGAACTTATTTTCAAGAAATTTTTTCTCCCAGTGCAGATGGGCAACTGTTTTGCATTGTTTAGTCTTAGTTCCTGATTATCACCTGTGAAAAATCACACTTGAGACCAGGGAATGAAGGTGTGGAAAGAAAATAGAGATTTATTAAAAGAAGTTACAACACAAAAGAAAGTGATAGGAAAGTTAAATAGAGATTAAAGAAAAGGCCAAGTGGATTGCTAATTGAACTTGGCAGACCCAGAAAAGTAAAGAGAGCTGGAGCCCTCTTCCCAAATCTCCTTAAATTCTCCCTTAAGGTCTATGGGAGGTGTGGTGTTAACTGCTGGGGATTCATATAGAAATTTAAAGAAGTTTGCAATTCAGTGAAGAGGCAACAGAGAAATAAAGGAAAATTGAACTGCAAGGTGGATGCACAGGTTTAGGGTCCTGGAAAGTACAGTGGAATAGCAAACTTAAGACTCTGATCCATGGGAACTTCAGCAGGGCATGTGATAAGGACCCAATTAATATTTGTCCTTCATTTTCAAAAACAACTACAACATTAGGGAGGTGATACTATGACAAGTAGATGAATTGGATTTGAGTGAGGGGGTGCTGTGCTAAATTACCAGCCTCACTTTCTCCTCCAGAGCCATCTGGGTCTAGTGGCCCGAGATGAATCAGGATGACTGAAGATACCCCTGGATACAGAGCAATCAGAATTAAGTGATTTGCCCAAGGTCACACAGCTAAGTGGCAAGAGTCTGTGGTCACATTTGAACTCCCATCCTCCTGAATCCACGGCCAGTGCTCTATTCATCGTGCCACCTAGCTGCCCAAAAGACCCAATTAATTAGGCCAAAAGACCACAAAGAACATACAAGGTGAATTCAAGATGGAGAGTGATAACTGGGGAATTAGAAATGGTACTTTTTAGGAGGTGGCACTTGAACTGTGTTTTAAAGGTAATTAGGTTTTCCATGATACAAATATGAAGAGAAAGGGCATCAGTCCCTTAAAACAAATAGCATTTTTCCTTCTCACTGGAATTCTTCTTTAGTAACTTCAGGATTTCATTCTTGAACTCCTCCTATCACTTCTGGCCTGACTTTCTCTGAAACATTTTACTGCAAGGAATCCTATCCTATATTTCATCTGAATTCTGTGTGAAAAATAGAAGACAAAGCAAGTGGAAACAGAGTGGAAATAAGTGTTGGAAGATCCTGTAAAAAATAGTTTGGAGTGTGCTACAACTCAGAGTGAGCAGAGGCTGCCAAGGAAAGCCAAGAACAACAAAAAGAGGGTTTGCTTTGGAGGGTGATTTGGGGAGGGAAATGAGACTCATAGGTGATAGGACCTTTGCATAAAGTGGGAGGAACAATAACTAAAAACAAAATAAAGAGTTGCTACAGTCTCATTTTCTGAGGAAAGTAGGAAATGACAAAACTAAAACAAGGACTTTATGTCTAAGCTATTTCAGTTGCCTTCAACTGATTCAAATTATGTGACCCAGATGAATTTCAAAAAGAAAAAAAAAAACCTGGCAGAAGGCTGGTATAACTATGATTTTTCTAATAGCAATGTATGACTCTGAGAGTTGGTCTATAAGGAGAGCTGAGCACCATAGAATTAATGCTTTTCAATTTGGGTGTTGGAATAGAGTTTGAAAGTCCCTTGGACAGTAAGATCATCAAATAAATCAATATTTTAAAAAATTAATTCAGACTATTCATCAGTAAGTCAAATACTGAAGCTGAGGTTTAAATACTGTAGTCATAGAAAGAGAAGATATTGGAAAAGGCCTTGATGTTGCGAAAGATTAAAGGCAAAAGGAAAAAAAGGTTAGCAAAGAATGAGATGGATAAACAGTGTCATGGAAACAGTAAACATGAGCTTGGACAGTCTTCAGGCAATAGTGGACTGTGCTAACATCCATGGGACCATGAAGAGTCGGACGCAAATGAATGAACAAGTATCTTTTTACTATCAGCAGGTTATGATGATGATGATGATGATGATGGCCAACTGTGAAGAATGATTCATTTGGACCCCTACTCTATTCAAATCAGTATTAATCAGTTTGATATTTTACATAAATCATAAAGAGAACATTAGACAACATTAGTAGGTCTTTATAGTGGGTCTCAAACTTTAGTGTAATATTTACTTCTTGTTTACCAGTTATGAAGCTCACTTGCACAATCACAAGAATGTTGACAATTATCTCCATGTGGTTTACTCAAATTCCAAGTCCAAACCCAGAATGGGTAGAATGCCTTGATTCTTTGGAAAATCCCCAGTTATTTTTAAAACTTCAGACCACCCTCTGTTGCCCAACATAAACAGATGATGACCTTATGACCATTTTATGATCACTTGATCGCAGGAAATACTCATGTCTTACTCATATTCATTTTTGGCCCTCAAGAGCAAGATCTATCAATCGATGAGATTCTTTTTATTTTACCATGCCTCTTTTGCTTAAACTTTAAAAAACTTTAAAAACTTTAAAAAAACTTTAAAAAACTTTAAAAAAAAAAGGTCTTAAAGATCCTTTAGGAGGGAATCAGAGGGGAAGAGTTGAGATCTACTTCATTACAGAGGACCACTGACCCTTTAATAAAGTGCCATTGGCTCAGAGTTCTGCCTCAGTTTCCTTTATTTAAGAAAAGAATTTTAAACTTCACATTTTTATATAGTGCTTATTTATGTGCCACACATTTTGCTAAAGTGCTTTATAATTATGTCATTTAATATTCAAAGCAACCCTGGAAGATAAATACTTTATAACTGAGGAATATGAGGTTTTCTTCATTTTCATTAGCAGAGTTCATGAAGTGACTAACCTAGGTTTGAATAGTTCAGAAGTGTCTGAGGCAGATTTGACTTTTTGTTTTCTGGATTTCAAACCTTTAGAACTTCAGACCTGGAATTCTATCCACTGCCCTATCTAGTGAAGTTCTAGAAATTGATAAACCCTGATTATGCTCAAAATAAATTTGTCCTCAGAGAAGGGGAATAAGAATTTATTAAAATTACCTACTATGTTCAGACATTAGACTGACAAGGTCTTTAAGCAGACAAGGTTTCCTTTTTTCTCCTTCTAGAAAATATGAAGGCATTTTCAAATTGTGCTAGCCTTTAGATTGTCCCTAAAGAGAAATCTTATCAGTCTTTCCTTAAATTTCAATTCTGAGATGGATCTTTCTTCTCTCTCTGGTTAGCCCAAGATGGATTCCTCTCATGAAATAGAATAATCAGGCAAAGGCAAGGATCAGAGATCCTTGATTGATCTACTCTGAAGAGATTTAGATAATAAAAAGGAAGATGACTCCTGGAAGAAAGCATCCCCAAATGGAGATATTAGGTGATTTTTGGCAATTGATCCTCCAAGGGTAAGCTTAAAAATTAAATGGTCTTATTCTAGATTTATGAATCAAAGTAACTTGTATCTGATCCTAGTTTGTATAATTATATTTTGTCAGAATGTGAAATTTTCCTATGTTCAAAAATTTCATGGATATTACTTCAGAATTTCTTGGATGGAGATTGTCCAAAGTTAGGTCAGAATTTTATCAGTTTTGATATTTCTCCCTTGCGGAAAAACTCAGTGGCATTGTTTGAACCTAGTCTTGTATAACTGAGAAACTGGACTTGTTGCTAAAGACCAGATTTGTTTAATGCTTAACTCAGACCCTAAGTTATGTTCAATGTAAACCCAACCATATCTGAACACTGACGCAACTAAGGTGAGGAATTTTTTCAGTTATACATCTTAAACCACCTAAGTGTTTTTATTTGAAAACTGACTCCACACTGGTCAATCAGATACAGTTTCCGTGCTCCATTGTTTGAATCCTAGATAACCATAACTGTAAAAAACTTAGAGAGAGAGGCTGCTAGGTGGTGCAGTAGGTAGAGTGTCCTCCCTGGAGTCAGGAGTACCTGAATTCAAATGTGGCCTCAGACACTTTCTAATTACCTAGCTGTGTGGCCTTGGGCAAGCCATTTAACCCCATTGCCTTGCAAAAAAAAAAAAAAAAACCTAAAAAAAAACTTAGAGTAAGTGACCCCTTTTTCAACTCTCTCCTCTATTGGACAACTTAATAAACTTCTTTCTAAATTCTTTAAAGATTGTATTCTTAGCCAAGATTCTCAGGCAGAACATATGCTTGAATTTAGAATAATATTAAATTAATAAAAATTTTTTCTACAGGGCAGTGAGGTAGTACAGCAGATAGAGTACCAGCCCTGGTTCAGGAGGATCTGAATTCAAATCCAGTCTCACACACTCACTAGCAAGGCATTTAGCCCCAATTGCCTCAACAAATAAACAAACAAGCAAATATATGTGTGTATGTAGACATACATACATATTTGATACCTTATATACACAAACACATACACATATATATACATGATAGATTGGGACAAAAGACAGAGTCTAGTATTAATTTTTTTCCATGTCACCAATAGAGTATTAGGAAAAAAACTGCTATTAAAGTGCTTAATTTCACCCCTGGAATGTTGTCCAACTTCTGGAGTACTGGACTCTATAAGTGATTTTTTATCTTATCTTTCCTGGAACCAGGCCCCCAGGTCACTTTCCAACCCTCTCCACATCAAGCTCCCACTTTCTAGCTCCCCTTTATGGGTTCTGTTCTCTAATTAGAATGTTAGGTCTCAGAGATTTGATGACTATATCTTGATTGCTTGTATTTCTATCATCAGGTCTTAGCATACTGCCTAGAATATAGAAAGTGTTTAATGAAGGCTTTAGTTCTCTTTCTAGCTGAAAGAAACAATTTAGCAAAACTTTCCAAAATTTAAAAAAATAAATTTTTAATAAATCAAAGTTTTAATAGATCAAAAGGGGGGGCTTTGTTGGGATTTTTTAGTCCTTTGTTTCATGTTTTGAACACAAATGTTCTGCTCAAGACACCCCAAAGTTTTCAAAGAATGATAGAAAGAAAAGAAATTGGAACCCCAAGTTCAGAAGCAGCTCTTCTGAAAAGCAGAGCATTAAGTTGTTTGTGGGGTTTTTTGTCTTTGGTCCTAGTTTTCCAGTCACAGTAGAATAACTGGTTCCTTCTTAGGAAAATTATTCAGACCAGGCTAAGACTCAGAAAGTTGGGTGTGCATATAAACAATAGAAAACAATAGGGAAGATGAAGGTGAGAAACTAAAGTAATAGAATCTGAGGAATATAGGTTTACAGATGTAAATAGAGCTAATTTACATTTTACTGAGAATGAGGGAAATCTCTCTCTATAGAGAAGAACAGGAATGGGGGGACACAAGAAAAGAAGGGACCATAGAATTAGCAAATTAGGTGAATTAGAGAAGGAAATGACACCAGTAGCCAGACCCACTCATCTGTGCTATCCCTTTCAAAGCCTGACCAGATTTTGGGGAAGGGGAGGTTTGATAAGGAATCTGAACACATGTGGGGAGAGAATTGGGTATTTCAAAGAGGTCTTTGACCTTGGCAGTACCCAGCCAATTGGGGACAAGGAAGGGCCCTGAGAGGATATAAAAGGCCCTGATTTCATGGACACTCATCCTTAAGGAAATTTTAATAAAGGGATCCTCTTTGATCCACTTAGGACAGTTCTGAGTTCTTGGTAAAGTGCTTGTTTCTTACACAGCTGACCTTTTTTTCTAGACAGCACCCTCCATAAAATACTTACAGAAGTAGAACATGTCCAGAATTTTACCTTCTCTTTCAGTTCTATCAGCAAACTGACTCCTCCCTTGAAGATATTCTTCTAGATGCCCTCATCATTATCCTTCAACAAATAATCCCCAACCATAACTCCAACAAAACATATTTTTGCAAGGTGGTCCTAAAGGCAGTGATCTGACTTTTACTATTTCATCCAAAGAAGTGATAGTGATCAAGCTGGAGCTTGCTAGATAGCTAAGCAGACATTTTACATATCACTTCTACACTATACGAATAATTTTATTTTTTTTATTTTTTACTTTTTTAGGTTTTTGCAAGGCAAATAGGGTTAAGTGGCTTGCCCAGGGCCACACAGCTAGGTAATTATCAAGTGTCTGAGACGGGATTTAAACCCAGGTACCCCCGACTCCAGGACCGGTGCTTTATCCACTGCGCCACCTAGCCGCCCTAATTTTATTTTTTTAAAAAGTTTAATTACTATGCAAAAATTTCCTCTAGGATCTTGTCAAAATGATCTTCCTAAAGCACACATCTGATGGTGTCATTCTCTTCCTACTCAATAAAGTCCAATGTTTCAACTCCAGAATCAAATAGAGTCAACTTTTTCCTTTAAAACCCTTGTTAGGGGTGGCTAGGTGGCGCAGTGGATAAAACACCGGCCCTGGAATCGGGAGTACCTGGGTTCAAATCCGATCTCAGACACTTGATAATTACCTAGCTGTGTGGCCCTGGGCAAGCCACTTAACCCTATTACCTTGCAAAAAAAAAAAAAAAAAAACCTTTGTTACCCCGGCCCTTTCTCTTTCTAGTCTTCTTATGCAACTCCCCCTATATATTCTATGATTCAGTGACCTTAGCTTCTTGCTATTCCTCCCACAAGACCCTCCATCTCCCAGTTTCAGCAGTTTTATTGGTTGTCCCCCATTACATAAAATATCTCCTTTACTCAGCTCTACTTCCAGGCCTCCTTGACTTTGTCTCAACCAAAGACTCAACTTCCACAAGAAGCCTTTCCCAGTCTTTCTTTTTTTTAGGTGTTTTTTTTTTTGCAAGGCAAGTGGGGTTATAAGTGGCTTGCCCAAGGCCACACAGCTAGGTAATTATCAAGTGTCTGAGACCGGATTTGAACCCAGGTACTCCTGACTTTCAGGGCCGGTGCTTTATCCACTATGCCACCTAGCAGCCCCCCAGTCTTTCTTAATCTTAACATCTTCCTTCTTTTGATTATCTCCAATAAATCCTCTGTGTGTGTATGTGTGTGTCTGTCTGTGTGAGTGTGTGTGTATGAGTGTAGTATGTATGTGTGTGTATATATATATATATATATATATATACATATACACCTAAGTATGTGTGTGCAGGTATATATATATGCATCTACACATACATGTATATACATATGAATACACAAATACGTGTGTTTGTGTTTGTGTGTGTGTGTGTGTGTGTGTGTTTTGTACATGTTGTTTACATCTTGTCTCTCCTTTTCCCCTCTAGAACTTGAGCTTCTTTCATCACCCCATTCAAGCTGTTGCCAGTGATCTCTGGGCTGGGCTGGGCTGGGCTGGGCTGGGCTGGGCTGGGCTGGGCTGGGCTGTGCAGGGGCTTTTTTTCCCACCCCAGGTCCTGGTGAAACATACCTTTACTGAGGAGCTTCTAAATTATCTTGGACTGGGAAAATGTATCACTCAGTCTTTCTGTGGGTTCTGCCCCTCTAAATTTTGGCTAGAGTCATTCTTTGTTTTGGGGGGGTCTGGGGGGGTTGAAATCTCTAGTAAATGCTGTCTTCATACAGCCATATTGGCTCCGCCCCCAGAACATGAACTTCTTGAGAACAGGGAATGGTTTGTTTGCCTTTCTTTGGATTCTCAGTAGTTAACATTGCATCTGGCAAACCGTAGGCACTTTGTAAATACTTTAATTAGTAAGCATTTATTTGACTTGACTTAGTAGTCAATGCTTGCACTCATCTATCTGCCTATCTGTTGTCATCTTCTCCTCCAAAAAGCACCGTAGATATGGAAAGATTTCCCATAGTGTAATCAGCACCTACTTTAATATAACTAAAAATATTAAGTAATAATATTTTTCCAACCTAAAACCCCTTCTTGACTTATTCTTGTCTAGATAAGATCATTGACCTCTCATACCTTTAAGTGACTGCACCATGACCCACTAATAGCAGTGTCATCTTTTTGCATTCAAGGTTAAACTACTAATAACAGGAAAGCAGCCTTTTTAGTATTTGAGAAGAGAGATCAGAGAAGCAATTGAGTAGTGACAATTCTAGAACGTTAATCCTAATTTTTATTTTGACATAGTATATTTTCCTTATTCAAGATTCATATAGGGGCAGCTAGGTGGCGCAGTGGATAGAGCACCAGCCCTGGAGTCAGGAGTACCTGAGTTCAAATATGGCCTCAGACACTTAATAATTACCTAGCCTTAGGCAAGCCACTTAACCCCATTGCCTTGCAAAAAAAAAAAAAAAAACCAAACCCCCCCAAAAAAAGATTCATATAAATGTTATGCCATATCATTTTAGGATATAAAGACATGTTAGAGAGAATGAAGAATTATGCCATTTTGTACATTTCCCCCCAAGCTAGAAATACTTAGATATTATATTAATGATAAATTAAATAAAATTTTTCCTGGCAGACTTGAACCTCAAAATTTCAAGTATAGTAAGCATAATTTTTTTCTTCAATGCTACTGAAGATATCTCAGATACACAAGATTGTCTCTAGGACTGGACATATCCATATTCCATCCAGGAATCACTATTTGTGATTTATTTAAAAATGTATTTATTTAAAATTTAAAAAAACAAAATAGGTAGCCAAGGCCCAAGACTTAGGCTCTGTTCACCTAGGCAAGCCTCTTCTTTTATTTCTATATGCCCATAGCTGCCATACCACCAAGGGTGAAAAAAAAATACTTTCCCCCTATTCTCTCATAGGAAGAAATTGATGGAGAGCTATATGAGACAGGTTAAGTTAAAGAGAATGTTGCAAGCTATCTCTTCTTTTTTTTAAAAAAAAGAGGAAGATTTTATTTGTTTTGAATCTTACAATTTTTTCCCTAATCTTGCTTCCCATCCCCCACCCCCCATAGAAGGCCATCTGCTAGTCTTTACATTGTTTCCATGATATACATTGATCTAAGTTGAATGTGATAAGAGAGAAATCACATCCTTAAGGAAGAAACATATAAGAGATAGCAAAGTTACATAATAAGATAACTTTTTTAAAAAATTAAAGGTAATGGTCTTTGTTCAAACTCCACAATACTTTCTCTGGATACAGATGGCATTCTCCATCACAGATAGCCCAAAATTGTCCCTGCTTGTTCCACTAATGGAATGAGAAAGTCCATCAAGGTTGATCATCACCCCCCATGTTACTGTTAGGGTGTACAATGTTCTTCTGGTTCTTCTCATCTCCCTCAGCATCAGTTTTTCCAGGCTGCAAATTTTTACAGACTTCCTTGAATTCCCATCCCTCCTGGTTTCTAATAGACCAATAGTGTTCCATGACATACATATACCACAGTTTGTTAAACCATTCCCCAATTAATGGACATTCCCTCCATTTCCATTTCTTTGCCACCGCTAACAGAGCTGCCATGAACATTTTTGTACAGGTGATGTTTTTACTCTTTTTCATAATCTCTTCAGGGTATAGAGCCAGGAATGGTATTGCTATATCAGAGAGTATGCATATTTTTTATTACCTTTTGGGCATAGTTCCAAATTGCTCTCCAGAAAGGTTGGATGAGTTCACAGCTCCACCAACAATGCATTAGTATCCCAGCTTTCCCACATCCCTTGATCACTGTCCTTTCTTATCATACTGGCCAGTCTGAGAGGTATGAGGTGGTATCTCAGAGATGTTTTAATTTGCATTTCTCTAATAAATAGTGATTTAGAGTAATTTTTCATATGACTATGGATCACTTTGATTTCCTCATCTGTAAATTGCCTTTGCATATACCATTTGTCAAATGGGGAATGGCTTGTTTTTTTGAAAATTGAACTTAGTTCTCTTATATTTTGGAAATGAATCCTTTTGTCAGAAATACTAGTTGTAAACATTGTTTCCCAATTTACTACATTTCTTTTGTTCTTGGTTACAGTGGTTTTATCTATGCAAAAGCCTTTTAATTTAATGTAATCAAAATTGTCTAGTTTATTTTTAATGATGTTTGCTATCTCTTCTTTTTAACTTATATACTACTTCCCATCTCTGGCTAGAAGCATACTTCCTCTCAGGGTTGAAATTAGAAGACTTAGGCTCAGGAAAAGAAATACAAAAAAGGAGAGGCAATCAAGGACTTGAGATCTAGAGTCAACCAGACAAACACATGCTCTTATTGTCATTTGTACATATTTAACATGACTGCTGTGGGGGAAGGGGGGACATGGAGAAGGGCAGTAAAAGCCAGTAGACAACACAAAGGAAACTTTTCCCTCTCCTGGAAAGGAGAACTGATAGTCTCCTAAGAGACATTCTCAAAAGAGACAGTTTTTTCTTCACACTTCCATATATATATACACTTAGAAGCAGCTCTTTCTGGTTCAGGCATCAATCACCTTCAATTAAATCCCTCAGTCTCAAAGACTTATGAGGTTCTTCTATATCACAGCAAAGCTCTAAAAAGTAAGTTTCCCAGGTAAAGCAACAATAAAGAGTCCCCCCACACACACCTATACAAAGTTAGCAAAGAACAGGAAAAAAAAAAAAGAAAGAAAAATGTCCTTTAAGTAGCCATATGCCTCCAGTGTTTCAGGGAAGTCAAACTCCAATAAACAAGAAAAGGGTGGGGGGATATGCTGTACCAAAAATAAATAAATGAAGGGGAGAAATCTCATAAACACAATGAAGAAATATTATGGTTTCAGAAAGATTAAAGAAGTAAACCCAGATAAAGACAGTGATTCCATATAAAATACTTGAAGAACCACATAAGCCTGGAAAAATCCTTTGACCACAAGTTCTATAAATATGACTATAGGAAATGAAACAAAAGATGCAAAATGAAATTAGAAATTAGATCAATGGTTTAGAGTGGAAAAAATGTTAAAAGATTAAATGGTTTAGAACAGAAAGTAACAACCAAGTAAAATATTCTTGAAAAGAGAATGTGGCCTTAGGCAAGTCACTTAACCCCATTTGCCTTGCAAAAACCTAAAAACAAAATGGAGCAATCAGAATTCAATGCCTCCAGGAAACAAGAAGAAATTATTTTTAAATTATTTTAAAAATTAAGAAAAAAAAGAAGAAAATGTAAAGTAATTAGTTTTTTAAAAAGTGGAAATTAAGTCCAGAAGAGAGAATTTAACAGTGACTGGACTTGAAAACCATAATGAAACAAAAATCATGTTTCAAAGGAATCATAAAGAAAAATTATTCATATCTATTGGGGAAAAAGTGAAAAATAAAATGAAATCACTGAACACCTCCCTCCTCAAAACAAAATCAAGTTGAAAACATCCAAAATTTTATAGTTAAGATTTAGTTAAAGCTGACAAATCAAAGAAAATATACTTATAGAAAGATAAAAAAAGAGCTCAAGTGTCAAGGAACCACAGTCAGGATCTCAAAGACTAAAGAAGAGGAAAAACTTTGGAATGCAGCTTACCAAAAAATAAAGGCTTTCAACAAAAAATAATTCACATTGAAGAACTGAGTACAATTCTACAGAGAGAAAAATGTAGCTTTAATAGAATAGAGGACTTTTAATCCCAGGTGATGAAAAGATAGAACTAAACAGAAACTTTGAAATGCAAATAAAGAAAACAGAAACCTAGAAAGACAAATGTTTTTAGTCATTTTTCAGTCTGACTCTTTATGACCCCATTTGGATTTTTTGTTTTTGGTTAAGACACTAGAGTGGTTTGCCATTTTCTTCTCCAGTTCATTTTACAGATGAGAAAGGTAAATATAAATGGACAATTAGAAGGGGTCAAATTATGGTACCTTTTTAAAAAAATTCTAAAGTGGAGAAAAAGACTAGTTTTTTTTCAGAATCTTATTAATTCTAAGGGTCACGAAGAAAATTGAATAACATAAAAACACATGAACTGAGTATGATTCTGTTGTTTTAGGAAAGGGAAAAAGAAGGAATGAGAGGGAATTATTCCTCATAATTGGGCATTTCATGAAATTAATTTTATAGCTGAATCTGACATAGTACAGCTAAACACAAAAACACAAAGAATTTGTGTAGAACTACATAATCACAAGGAATAGATGAAAAAAGAAAGTTAAGAAAGGAATTAAAGAAAAAGGACAGAATTGGGGGTGAAATAGTCACAAGCAAAATAAATACAGTCATGTGTCCCTGGGACAAAGGGACTATAAAACGAGCTGGAGAATGGCAATCCACTTCAGAATCTTTGTCAAGAAAATTCTAAAATGAGGTTATGAAACATCAGACAAGACTGAAAAATGACTGAACAACAACCAAAAATAAATGTAACATAAATTTGAGAGGGTTGACTGTAAAAAAGAGAAAGAATCAGAGATCAGAGATCAGTTTGCTTTTGATGAAGAAAGGAAGAGCAGATGAGTAAGAATAGACTCAATTACATATTATATTATATATTTTATATATATATGAGTAAGAACAGACTCAATTATATATATGTATATTATATATTATGAATTTTAATCAGTTTCCTTCTCTTTCTCCACCTTCTTTGCCAGGGTAGAGGGTGAAGAGGTACTCTTGATGATAGAATAGAGGAGTAAAAAACATGCTACAATATGCTGGAGGTAAATAAACAATTAGCCATCAAAACCATGAAAAGAAATGAATGAACAAAACAGAAGAGGGTAGCAGAATGACTTAGAAAACAGAATCTAACAATATTTTAGTTATAATAAACAATAGATAATTTACATAGAATTTAATTCGATGTTGGAACAGAACTTATGTTTAATGAAAAAGCAATCTATGTATCAAATAAGGAAACAAAGAAAAGATTTGATCAAAACAAATAAGCTTGGAAAGTAAATGATGTCAACACCATAAATAATGAAATAATGTCACTAGTATAGATGCCCTAAACAGCCTAATATATATTATATATATATATATATATATATATATATATATATATACATACACACACACACACACACACACACACACACACACACACACACACACACACACACACTTAAAGGGATGTATGGGGTATTAAGTAAGACTAGCACCTCTGATGTTTAGACTTTCCAGTCCTATTCAGGGATGTTCTTCCAATTTTGGTATCCACCTGGCACTCAACCTTCCCATGTGAATCCAAAAAGCTGTAGTATGTGAAGCAGCCACATCCCAGTAAATGATCTTGCCAGATGGGCTAAACCAGGTTGAGGGTAACCATTGTGCCTCAAATCTGTCACTGAGAGAGAAGGGTGTCTATCCCAAGCATGTGAAGACTTCCACCAGAATAAAAGATAAATGAGAACAATTTATTCCAATGACCATGGAGGTAGTTGAAGCAGGTATTGTGAAGGACAGACAGAGTTTGGTCAGACATTGAAGATGCCAAGGTCATCCACAGCCTTCCAGGTTATTACCAGTTGTCTTGCCTTGCTACTGAACTTTGATGATTTTGGTAGAGAGTGAAGCTGTCAACTTTGTGTTGCCTCACTTAAAAGATGTTAATTGAATTACAGATAAATAGATAGCAAGGCTATAATTATTGAGCACTTCAAGAAACTTTTCAGCACTAAAGAAATCTCAACAAAAAAGATAAATAATAAAGAATCTACTTTTATTGAATGCTATTGAATTCTTTTCAAAATCATACCCTCTAACTATAGATGTCCTTCAGGATTCTTTCCTGGGTCCTCTTCTTTTCTCTTCTCCCTCTGTATTACATCTCTTGTTGATTTCATCAGTCCAAAGGATTTAATAACAATCTCTTTGCTAATTATTTTCAAATTCATCTATCTTGCTCTACTCTTTCGGTAGACCTCCAATCTCATATCTGTACTACCTTTCAAACATCTCAAGCATAAACTGAACATGTCCAAAATGAAACTCATTATCTTTTTGTCTTAGCCTTTCTCCTCCTCTCTTTTCAATTACTGTAAAAGGAATCATCATCCTCCCAGTTTTTCAGACTCACAATCTTGAATCATTCTCAGTTCCTCACTATCTTTCTTTCTTTCTTTCTTTCTTTCTCTCTTTTTTTTTTAGGTTTTTGCAAGGCAAACAGGGTTAAGTGGCTTGCCCAAGGCCACACAGCTAGGTAATTATTAAGTATCTGAGACCGGATTTGAACCCAGGTAGTGCTGACTTCAGGGCCAGTGCTCTATCCGCTATGCCACCTAGCTGCCCCCTCACTATCTTTCATGCCACATGACCAATCTCTTGCCAAGTCCTGCAAAAACTCTCAAATACACCCACTTTTTTCCTTTGACAATGCTACCACCCTAGTGCAGGCCTTCATTCTCCTTACTCCTGGGCTATTAGAATAGCCTGCTGATGAGTCTACCAACTTCAGAGGTCTATCACTATTCCAATCCTTCCTCCATTCAGCCAAAATAGTGAAAGAAGGAAGGAATAAAGAAAGGAAGGAACAAAGGAACGAAGGAAAAAAGTATTTCAGAAAAACTAATGAACATGTCAACAAATCTGACACTATGTACTGTCATCATCAGTAGTCTCCCAATTCAGGAAAAAAAAGTAGAAGGTACAATCTCACATTTCTTCTTTGATCATAAGTACATAGCTTTCAATATTAATTTCCCCTATTGTTACAATTGCTTCCATTTGTAGTCTTCATGTACTTCCCCCCGCATTCTGCTTAGTTTGCTTTGACTCAGTGAAAAACAAATTCTCCTATGTTTCACTTTATTCTTCATGTTCAGCATTTCTTATGACTTGGTAACATTCCATCACATTCATGGACCACAATTTGTTAGTTATTCCCCAAATGATGAGCATCTACTTTGCTTCTAGGCCATTTCTACTACAATCATTACTATTTGGTAGATGTTAGTGCATGTTTCTTTCTTTTATATCTTTGAGTTGTATGACTAACAGTGGTATCTCTGGATCAAAAGTTGTGCATTTGAGTTACTTTCTTCACATAAATCCAAATGCTTCCTTGTAAACAATTGCTTTCCTAGTCATAGAGACTAGACTTATTTGTACCTCCACTACAGTAAGAAGACTTTTAAAAACATTCATTTTTAAAAACTTTGAGTTCCAAATCCTCTCCTTCTCTCTCACTCCCCTTATCCATTGAGAAGGTAAATAATATAATATAATATATATATAATACATATAGTTATATAAAATATATTTCTATATTTGCCAGTTTACACAAAAAAGTGAAAAAAAAGAAAAAACAAGAAAGAAAGTATGTATGCTTCCAGCTGACCTCAAAAGAGTCCATCAATTTTCTTTATAAGTAAACAGTATTTTTTATCATAGGTCATTTGGAATCACTTTATGTGTTCATAGGGAAAAGACTATTGAGAAAGAATCCTCAATTCAGTGAAGAGAAAACAGCTGTACAGCATCGTATTTGAAGAGTACAGATATCAAGTTATTCAGACAGGGCAAGTATGACCAAAAGAGGATATGAGGATTGCTTTTTCAGCATGTTTACCTTCTGGGAGGAGTCTAATCCACAGGGTGAAACAGGGATTTAAACAGAATGTCCAGCTGTTGCCTTAATAATTAATCCCAGATTCAGTTGCTGGGAGGGACAGAATTGAGGATTAATTGAGTAATCTCTATGTTTGTTTTTGTATCTGTTCATGGGATTCCTATACCTTATCTGTTTCTGTGGCGTAAAAATAAGGCTTTTACAGACCTAATATACATATAGTACCTAAGTTCTAGTATTATACTTTTAATTTTATGTAATGAGGATGCAGTCCTTAAAGGATATTCAAGTACTGTGCTCTGCCAATTCACATGAGGGTGAGTTTCCTTCTGGAAATGAATAAGGGGGTGGGGTACTGCTGCCCTCTACTTCAGAGCAGCAGAAGGTGGGTCTGTGACTGTTTCTTGCCCACTTCCTATGTGGTGAAGAAAACCATTTCAACTGCCTGCTATGAAGGAGCTAAAAATATGTACAAATAACACAAACAGAAAAAAGTTGTGAGCTTTCTCTATGCCTCTGTCTCTGTGTCTGTCTGTCTGTCTGTCTGTCTCTCTCTCTCTCTCTCTCTCTCTCTCTCTCTCTCTCTCTCACTTTCTCTCTCTCCCTCCCTCCCTCCACCTCTTCCCTTTTTTCTCTTTCCACATTCCTTCATCTGTCTCTGGCTTTCTCTTTCTTCCTCTCCTTCCCTCCCTGGTGTCTTTCAGGGGAGGATGACAGCAAACTTCAGTGGGTCAGATTGGAAAGGGGCCTCAAAGCCTCCCTCACCCAGTCTCACTATGAATGCTCTCTTTTCTTTCATTCCTTATCCCTCTCTTAAATGAAAAAGAGTAGGAAATGAAATCGAATGGGGCAGAGGTGTTAAACACTCTTTCCATGAAGCCAACAACACTCCAGGATCCATCAGGAGTCCACTCAGTCAAATTAAATGTAAATGAAAAATATTTAACAAAACAAATAAAAATATAATAGAACGTGTGTAATATTCATATGTGGTTTTCTATGACAATTGTAGCCTGCAGGTATTCTTATATATGGCTTAGTGACCCCATTTCTATTTGATTATGATACCATTGAACTAGACCGTGACCTTGTGAAATTAGAAAGGTTAGAACAATTAGATGTCCTGTATACGGAGTCCATAGTAATGGAGTCCAGGTAAATCTGGTTGCTGTTATTGTTGTTCAGTTGTTACCATCCTACTCAAATCTTCATGACCCCATTTGGGGTTTTCTTAAGAAAAATACTGAAGTGATTTGCCATTTCCTTCTCCAGCTCATTTTACAGATGAAGAAACTGAGACAAATAGTTAAGTGATTTACCTAGGGTCACACAATTAGTAAGTGTCTGAAATCAAATTTGAATTCAGGAGAATAAGTCTTTCTGACTTGAGGTCCCTGAGGTCTTGCACAATGGCATCAGATAGCAACTCCAAAGAGTGACTTGCTTGAACCAGCCCAGCAGTGAATCATTGCATCATCTAATACATCATGTCCAACATACAAGCAAGGGACCTTGATTATCAAATGAACATAAAAAAGGAATGCTTTGCAGCTACCACTTTAAGTTTGAGTCCACTGTCCCCAAGAAATCAGATGATAAAGGAAGAAAGTATGGCTAGGATTGGGGGAGAAAACAATGAAGGTTGAGACCACCTTCTCCAGGGATTAAGTATAGAGGGGAAAGGGTGATCTGGTTCAAGGAGGATGTGTTGATAATCCTATTCAGGCTGTATATTCTCAGTAAATATCCCTTTGTAAAACCTAATTGTCATTAATTGCTTTTGATATTGAGACAATAATCCTTACTGATGGAAAATTGAGGAAAGATAGTAGAATGAGTATTACATTAGAGAGCATTACATTAGAGAAATTGCCATACTCCCTCCAGTACACACCTATAGTCCCTGAAGGAAAGATACAATCAAACTCTGGGGACCCAGCCTACCAATACAAGGTGGATTGTGCCCTAGGATTACATATATTTGAGGAACATTAGACATGAATTATTCCATGAGTATATAAGGAGATCTTCCAAGAGGAACTCTAGGTAGGAACAACAAGCTAAAGAGAAAAACTATCTCAGAGTCAAGTCTCCATGATCAAGTCAATAAGGTGACAAAGATTTATTAAATATTTGCTATATGGTCTAGAGCTCAAGAAGTTCATAATATGGGAGACAACATACAAAAATTATACATACGAAATCCACATAGTATAATAGCAAGGTAATTTGGAGGGTCTTTTTGCCATAGATTTTATTTCTACTTACTTTTCTCCATGTATGAATTGTTTTGTTCCAGTGTCATTTATTCTTTCTTTGTATCTCTGAATTCTGGCACATAGTAGATGTTTTAAGATGATTTTGAATTGAATTAAACTCTTTTCAACAGATTATAGAGCCCTTCATTTATTGATTAGATATATCCTTTAAATAACTTGCTTAGGGTATACCACATATACTAAATATCAAAGAGTCAAATTCGATCCCAGGTCTTACCAAACCCAGTCCACTGTTCTCACCACACTGCCTCTATTTACAACAGAAGCAATATAATTGTCTGCTCTTCATTTACTTTTTTATTTTTAAGAGTACTATCCCTTCCTAATTTTTTTCTAAGTAATGTACCTGCCCCTATCAAAAATGAAATCTGTTTAAACTTCAGAAGAATGAAGTATCTCCCCATGTTAGTTAAACTTAGTCTGAAATACAAGCATCCCTCTTCATCACTAGCTGACTCAGAAAAGTTAGCCACTTCCAACTTCTAACCACATTCTCTTTCAAACATCCTGATATCCCACGCAAGTTAGTGTCATTTCAGCCCACGGGTGTCTGGTTTGCCATAGGCAGTGTGACGAAGGCTCAAGCATAATGTCTCATAATTACAGTCTCAGACTTCATTCTGTAAACACTGTCACATTTCCATTCAGAATGTCTAGACTAGGGTCAGGCACATTGGATTGAAAACTCTTAAGATGTCCCCTGGTCAGTGTTATTTAGCACTTATACAACATCTTTTAAGTATATCTTACTTTACACAGTATATGAATACTTGTAATTAAAGAATTTAAATGCTATTTTGCAGAATCACAGAATCCAAAAAGTGGAACAGACATTAAAGTATGGGTTCTTAATTTGAGGTCTGGGAACTTTAAAAAAAATAATTATTTTTTTGGATCACTGGATTTCCATATAATTGGTTTCCTTTCCTATGTATCTTATTCTGCACATTTAAAAATATAATTCTAGGAAGGGACTCAAAGGTGTCATTAGAATGCCAAGAAGGTCCATGACCCCACTTCACAATTTCCTTTACTCATTCATTCTTTTTTTTTTTTAATTTTTTTTTTAGGTTTTTGCAAGGCAAATGGGGTTAAGTGGCTTGCCCAAGGCCACACAGCTAGGTAATTATTAAGTGTCTGAGACTGGATTTGAACCCAAGTACTCCTGACTCCAAGGCCAGTGGGGTGCTTTATCCACTACACCACCTAGCCACCCCTACTCATTCATTCTTTCATAAATTTATTCAACAAACTTTTATTTAATACCTATCATGTGTGAATCACTGTGCTTGGCCTTGAGATTACAATAACCTATATGAAATTGTCCCTCAAGGACCTTACATTGTACTGGAGAGGAAGAACAACTATACAGAAAAGTAAATACAAGTATCTTCAAAATAATGCATGGTGCTTCTCTACCTTTTGCAAAGGAATATTTACTTTGAATATATATAATTTAAAATATGCAAATATATTCCCTAACACATTAGGCATAATCCACACACATATACCACCTCAGCCTCTGGGGACAGGAATTAGATCCACAGTTTAGCTCAATTCCTATAAGAATAGCACAACCCCAACCTTCTAAATCCAAAGGTCCTTCCTCAGGCTCAAATCTCAAACATACTGATTTCTCTAAACTTCCCTGATGGATTGATTGGTTGCAATATCTATCCTGGAATCCTGCCTTGGGGTCCAGAGGGGATTATCACTTGCATTTAGAATTGAGAACAAACAGAACAGACCAAACAAAACCCCCAGGCTCATTTCTTAAAGTCATAGCTATTGAAATGTGGAGAAGGGAAATTGGAAGAAGGAATGTTCCCTTCTCATCAGGTCAACACATTGGTTCAGCACATAGTGTTCATGAAGAAGAATGAAATATCACTTATAAGTAGCCAGTAAAGCACCATATATTCCTAGGAGTATAAAAGAAAGTAAAATTGTCCCAGTGATGCAGCCAAATGGTAGAGAATTCTCCCAGAAGCAGAATGCTTTTTTTTGGCAAAAGTGGGAGAAGTTGCAGCAAAAGGGTGAAACTAGATTGAGATAGGATTCTGACAGATGTCAGAATGGTACAACTTTAGTTTGATCTTTTCCTTTGATGAGAGAACTTAAAATCCAAGCCCATTACATTTTGGGACAACTCTGTTTAATGAAATTAACTAAAGTAATAATAATACACAAAACACTTCAAAAATTTAAGTCAATGCCACTTACTTCCATTATTATTTTTATTTAAAAGTTATATTGAAAGAAAATTTGCTTCCTTGTAACTTTCACCTATCTGAAACAAGCATGGACTAAGTCAAAACTTTCCTTCTCTGTACAATTTAGTGAAAAATCACTGGATGTGGAATCCAGTTCATTTCTCAGTTCTTCCACCTTAGCAACCACTTACCCTCAGAGTCGTTATTTGTTTAAAAAGAAAAAGAAAAAAAATCTAGATGATCTCAAAAGTTCCTTCCATCTCTAAATCCTAACTTTCTAGTTTTTGCAACCAGTCCTTACATAGGAATATATATACAAGCATAATTTCAAGGCCGTTCTCCCAGTCACCTTCCTCTTGTGTGGGACAATTGCTAATAAATTTCGGAGATCTCTCAAGGTATGAAGAGGAAAGCTTTATTTGTTTCTTGAGGAAAGCGCCCCTATCAATTACAGAGATTGAGGCAAAAGCAAAAGACCCAAGAATCACATTTATACTAACTCGATTCCCGCCCCCCACTGACCCACCCTTGTTAATGATAAATGTAGTCTTATAATCTAGATATGTAAACTAATTCAAGGAAAAGAGCATATAAATTCAAATTGCAACCAGATTATCTCTTCAACCCCAAGAACTGAGTGGTCATCTGGACTTCAACAGATAAGGTGGGGTCAGTTGACTCTTCATCAATATTCCAGAAGTTGCTTTGTCAAGGGAGGAGGGGCACATAGTTAACTATTCTCCAATCTATAATATTCTACTGAAGAAATCTCAGACTTTATCCCACTCACTCTCATTTTTACTCATTAGGTACTCAAAGCCAATGATTCAATTTTCTATTTGTCTTCTATTATTTGTGATCAACAGTGGTGTTTACTGAGTAATGACCTGAACCTTGAGGATAAACAGAAATGAGAGCCAGGGATTTTTTTTTTATTTGTATCTTTAAAAGAAAGCACAAAGCAATAAAAAGTACTACATTACTTACATGATATACTTCAGTCTTAGGGTTTATTTTTTAAAAGGATTTTGTTTGCACCTGCTGGTATTCAAATATATATTGGTTTGAATGAAACCAAAGTTTAGGAACATAGCCTTCTTCTTCTTCTTAATAAGACATATTACAGATGATATATAATGAAAAAATGATTATTTATCTCTTGTATTAATAACTAATTATTGAATTAGGATCAAAGCTTTTTCCCCCTTTTCTACCTCTTCATTCAGAAATCAACCAGTCTGGGAAATCTTGGGCAAAGACTGTGGATCTCTGCTCATTATGTTTACCCAGACAGATCTGGGGAAAATGTTAAGTGTTCCCTTTTATTAGACATGATATGGAAATCAATGAGACTCTTTGATCAAGGCTTGGGTCATCTTAGTCATGTACCCTTGAGACCCTCATTGGAATATAACCAAGTCCCTCATTTAAATATTCATTCTCTCATTAATTGTTAATCTATCAGAGTCAGGAATACCTAATCTTCCAGTAGCATACAAACTGTAAACCCACCACCAGAAGTGGTCTTTGGTTAAAGAGAGATGACCAAATGACCTTTTATTAGTAAATATGCTAGCCTTTATTAATAACAATGATTAAATTATCCAGAACATTTTGGACATCACATATCAAGTATTTTTATAAATACTCAAGCATTATATAAATTTTAACTTTTTAATTAAATGCTTTAAAGTTTACAAAGAAACTTTCCTGACAACAATCCTTAAAATTTGAGATTACTGACCTCTTTTTGTGTTATGGACTTCTTTTGGGAGACTGGTAAAGCTATAGAGCTCTTTGCAGAATAATGTTATTGTTGGTTTTTAAATGAATAAAATAAATACATAGGATCATAAAGGAAACCAATATGTATATAGTTATCAAAATAGTTTTTTATTTTTTTTTGAATTTTACAATTTTCCTTCCAATCTCGCTTCCTTCCCCCTACCCCCCACAGAAGGCAATCTGTTTCCATGCTATACATTGATCAAAATTGAATGTGATGAGAGTAAAATCCTATCTTAAGGAAAAAATAAAATATAAGAGATAGCAAAATTACATGATATATAACTTTAAAATAGTTTTTAAAAAAGTTCATGACTCTCACTTAAAAACTTTGCACTAAGTAATGAAATTATTATCTCCATTTAAAAGATGAAAAATTTGAGTCTCTGAATTAAAGTGACTTGTCCAGAATCACAAAGCTAGTCATTATTACAGCTATAATATAAACTTGAGTCTCTCTTTCTCCAAATTCCTACCTTACACTGCATTCTATTACTTGAACTATTAATTGAAATTTTTGTACCACAGAAAGGAACAATTTCTCTGAATTGGAAGGAAGTATCTCTTAGGGACAGAGACTGAAGGACACCAAGATTGGGAAAACTACCCACCTTCTCTCTCACCCCACTGCCACCTGCATCTTCTTTTATTTTTTTAGATTTTTCAAAGCAATGGGGTTAAGTGGCTTGCCCAAGGCCACATGGCTAGGTAATTATTAAGTGTCTGAGGTCGGATTTGAACCCAGGTACTCCTGACTCCAAGGCCGGTGCTCTATCCACTGTGCCACCTAGCTGCCCCTACACCCGCATCTTCTTAAGAGTGGACATCCTGTTCTAAGTAATTATTTTGGATATTGAAGTGCTAAATTCCATCATTTCTTTGAAAATATAGGATAACCCCAGATTGCAATTATTGAGGGGGAAAGATACCTTCTGGTACCCTTGCAGCTAACAGCTAACAGATATTTTGAGGAAAAAAGCTAATAGATAGATTGAAGCCAACAACTTCCAACACACATTCTTCAAAATATTTTAACAAAATACAAAAGGTTAGAAGAGACTTTACACCTTGTACCATCAAGTCCAAAACCATTTTTCAGAGGACAAATCATAGGCCTCAGAAAGTTGAACTGATTTGCTCAGGGTCACAAAAGAAGGCTTATTAAATTCTTATTGAAACTGAGATTGTACTGAGCTGGAATCAAAGAAAAACCAAATCTCCAACACCTCTTTTTCCTTGTTTTCTTTTTTTGTTCATTTTAGCATTTTATTTGTTTTCCAATTATATACAATATAATATGTACCCATCATTTTTTGCAAGATTCTGAATTCTACAATTCCCCCCTTCCCTCCCCCCCACAGAAGGCTGTCTGATAGTCTCTACATTGTTTCCATGCCATACACTGATGTAAACTGAATGTGTTATAAGAGTAAACATAAGAATAAACTTAATCCCCCCCCCAAGAAGATAAGAAACCTCATGAATATAGTGAGAGAAAAAAAAAATGTGCTTCAGTACAATGGCTCTGTCTCTGGGGTGAGTTGCTTTCTTTATCATAAATCCACCAGAGAATCTGCTTCAATATTTTTCCCACAGTTGCTATTACTAGCTGTACCTCCACTCTATTTCTCCCCATTCTCATTTATTCCATTCTCTCTCTCCTTTAATCCTGGCCCTGTCCAAAAGCATGTTGAATCTGAGTACCCTCTCCCTCGATCTTCCCTCTCTTCTATCACCTATTCCCCCCTTGCCTCCCCCCATTCGCCCTCATCCCATCCCTTTCCTCCCATCCTTCTCCATGACAAGACAGATTTCCTCACCCTATTAATTGTGTATGTCATTTCCTCCCCAAGCCATCTCCAAAGAGAATGAAGGCTCACTCACTCCCCCTTGCCCCACCACCTTCACTCCATTGAAAAAGCTTTTTCTTGACTCTTATGTGAAATCTCTCAGCTTCTTCTTCATCTCCTTTTCCTTCCTCCCATACCCTCCCCCATCACCCATCGAATCCATCCCTTTACCACATCATACCATTATATTCCACTCCTTCCAATGTCCTGTCTATATATGCTCCTTCTAACAGCTCTTATAAATGAGAAAGTTCTCATGAATTATCAATATCTTCTTACCATGGATGAATATAAACAGTTCAACATCATCAAGTTTCTCATAGTTAGTTCCTCTCTTCCACTTCCTCTATGGTTCACCAGAGTCCTGTACTCAGAGATCAAACTTTCTGTTCAGCTCTGGTCATCTCAATAGGAAAGTCTGGAAGTCCCCTGTTTCATTGAAAGTCCATCTTTTCCTCTGAAAGAGGATGTTCAGTTTTGCTGGGTGGTTGATTCTCAGTTGTAAACCAAGATCTTTTGCCTTCCAGAATATCATATTCCAATCCCTATGAGCCCTTAATGTAGATGCTGTCAGATCATGTGTTATCCTGACTATAGAGCCTCCATAATTGAATTGTTTATTTCTGCCAGCTTTTAGAATTTTCTCTTAGATGTGGGAGTTTGGGAATTTGGCTATAATATTCCTGGAAGCTTTTCTTTTGGGATCCCTTTCAGGGGGTGACCGGTGAATTCTCTCGATTTCTATTTTACCCTCAGCTTCTAGGATCTCAGGGCAATTTTGCTTGAAAAATGAAGTCTAGGCTCTTCTCCTGGTCGTGGCTTTCAGATAGCCCAATAATTTTAAAATTATTTCTTCTGGATCTGTTTTTGAGATCGGTTGTTTTTCCAACAAGATGTTTCACATTTTTTTTCTAATTTTTGACTTTATTGGAAGAATTTTATTTCTTTCTGCTTTCTTGCAAAGTCAGCAGCTTCCTTTAGTTCCATTCTGCATTTGAAGGAGTTATTTTCTTTTTTTTTTTAAGTTTTTTTGCAAGGCAAACGGAGATTAAGTGGCTTGCCCAAGGCCACACAGCTAGGTAATTATTAAATGTCTGAGATGGACTTGAACCTAGGTACTCCTGATTCCAGGGGAGGTGCTTTATCCACTACACCACCTAGCCGCCCCCCAAAGGAGTTATTTTCTTCAGAGAGCTTTTTTATCTTTTTCCAGCTGGCCAATTCTACTTTTTAAGGCATTCCTCTCATTTGCCTTTTGTTTTGCTTTTTCCATTAGGCATAAACTGGTTTTTAACATATTATTTTCTTCAGTATTTTTTTGTATATCTTTCACCAAACTTTTGATTTGGTTTTTGTGATTTTTCTGCATTGCTCTCATTTCTCCTCCCAATTTTTCCTCCACCTCCCTTAATTGCTTTTCTTTTTTTTATGGTATTTTTTTTTGCAAGGCAAACAGGGTTAAGTGGCTTGGCTTGCCTAAGGCCACACAGCTAGGTAATTATTAAGTGTCTGAGGCTGGATTTGAACTTAGGGACTCCTGACTCCAGGGCCAGTGCTCTATCCACTGCACCACCTAGCTGCCCCCCTTAATTCCTTTTCAAAGTCTTTTTGGAGCTCATCCATAGTCTGAGCCCATTTTCTATTTCTTTTGGAGGTTTTGGATATGGAAGCTTTGATTTTGTCATCATCTTAGTATGTGTTTTGATCTTCAGTGGGACTAAAGTAATTCTCTATGGTCAGATTCTTCTTTTTCTGTTGTTTACTCATTTCCTCAGCCCAAGCACTTCCAAGGCTTTGGGGTTGTTTTTTTTCGGGGGGGGGGGGGGGGGGGGGACAACCCACTGGGACCTCTATTCCTCCAAGGTCTTATGCTTTCTAGCCTGTGCTTTGATATGTAGATGACCACAGCACTACCCTCTGCCCTGGGGCTATAGAATCCAGCTTGGTTATTTAGTATGGAAACCCAAACTGCTATATCTGAGTACAGACAAACAGCAGAGTCCTACTCCAGGGAGAGCAGAGAAATCTCTGCAGACTTTCCTTACTGTCTCTGGGGGTGCAGGCTGCTTTCTTCAGATTCTGGCTGCAGATTCTGTGACTGGTGCTCCTCACTCCACACACATTCTGGTGGAGCAAAGTGCTCTCACCACCCCTTCAAGCTATTGCCTGCAACCTCTGGGCTGGGCTGGGCTGGGCTGGGTTGGGCTAGGCTGAGGCTGTGGCTTTTTTTCCAGCCCACATCTTGGTGAAACCCACCTTTCCCGGGGAACTTCTAAGTTATCTTGGACAAGGAAAATGTATCACTCAATCTTTCTGTGGGTTCTGCCCCTCTAAATTTTGGCTAGAGCCATCCTTTGCTTGTTTTTTTGAGTTTGTTTTTTTGAGTTTGGGGTGTAGGAGTTCCTGGGAAATGCTACCTTCACACTGCCATCTTGGCTCTTCCCACATCTTGACTTTTTCCTTGTTTTCAAAGTAAATTAAAAGAACTTTTTCACAACCCTGGAAGATAATATTTCATTCTTGTTGAAGGACAGAAAGCAATCCTTTTTCATAGAAACCCATCTCCATTTTTTTAGTATTTTTAGAGAGTAGAAAGAGAAAATAGTGTTCAAATTTGAAAATCTGAGTTCAAATTCTAAGTTATATACTTTTAAGTACTCATACTTACCTGCTCTATAAATCTGCTTCCTCATCTGTAAAATAGAGATAATATTTTTATAGTTTGCCTAAAATTAAGAGGACATATGAGTATAGACAAAGACCTGGAAATCCAGAGGATGTCCATCAATTAGGGAATGGCTAAACAAATTGTAGTATATGATTGTGAAATGATGAACAGGTTGATTTTAGAGAAACATTGAAAAACTTACATGAAATAATGAGTGAAATGAGCAAAACTAAGAGAATGTTATATACAATTAACAACAATACTGTTGAAAGACCAACTATGAATGGGTAAATTATACTGAGTATTAAAAATATTCAAATCAATTATAAATGATCCATGAAGGAAGATGCTCTCTACTTCTAGAGAAAGAATTATTAAATAGAAACATATACCATATTATTTTACACATATACATGCACACATTATATATTCATATTATGTGTATATGTATATTCTACATGTGTTTATGTAGAATTAAATAAATAGAATTTTATTAATATCTTTTGTTTCTGAAACATTTGTGCCAAATTAACCCTTTTCTCTCCCTCCCCTCACAGTTTCAATTGATTTGTTGCATTTTTGTTGTAATTATTGTTCTCTCTCTCTCTCTCTCTCTCTCTCTCTCTCTCTCTCTCTCTCCTCCCCCCTCCACCCCCATATAAGTCTTTCCAAGCTTCTCTAAATTCATCATATGCATCATTTCTTGCAGTACAGTCATATTCTGTTTGGACTACCATCTGTTTTGTCATTCCTCAATGTATGATAGTATTCATTTCCCATTCTGCTACTACATTACTGGGATACCTTAGGTGGATAATGCTGAACTGGGAAATGAGAGGTAAAGAACAGAACTTGACCTTTTTGCATTCTTCCCTTTCCCTAAGGACAGGAAAGCTAAGTTCAGAGATTCACAAGAAATCTATTTTGGCAAATCAAAAGAAATTGAAACCAAGGATAGGGTAAGGAAGGTCAAGGCTGGGAGGAACCCACATTGAACTCCAACTCTTAGGATAATGGTTTTGTGCCCAGATTCACTTTAAAAAGGTCATATTTGATAAACAACTTTTGGGAAGATTCTTACTAGTTCATGACCTAGGTATGGTTCTCTCACCACCCCTTCAAGCTATTGCCTGTAATCTCTGGGCTGGGCTGGGCTGGGCAGTCTTGCATCTTGGAACATTTATGCATAATATTTACACTACTTATTCCCAAGAATCATTACTGTACTGAGTTTGTTATTACATCTAAAATTAAAAAATGATACTTAGTCACAGAGTGGTACGTGTTTTTTTTTTTACTGTTCTTACAGATCTAAAAATTAGAAAGAATCTTAAAAGTCATTTAGACCAAATAACCACTAATTTGGGGGATATTGGGCAAGTCAAATAGTGAGTGTCAGTTTCCTCAAATATGAAATTAAGTTAAACTACATGTTTAGGTTCCCCCTTTCCACTAAGCCAGTTCAGTTCCGTTTATTAATCAGTGTACAAACTGTCTTCTTCATTAGGTTTCACTCTTTGAGAATAGAGATAAAGAGCTTTGGAGTTAGATTCTCAAATCTTCATATATTTTGTCCCTGGCCTCATTTGCAACTCTCACCTCTCACAATCTAAACTTTCAACACTCTATACACAAATCAGTTCCTTCATTCCTTCTAGCTATCCACAGAGAGTATAGACTAGCAAGATTTCACCCAGGACAGACCATGTCTGAAATATACTAATCCAGAGGGAGAAATACAAATTCTCACAAAATCACTATTTGGTATCCCTTAAGGAAAAAAGTAATTACTCAATTCCTATGACTGTTTTACTTATGTAGTAATGCAAAGTAATTACCACTCTGAGCTACTATCATTACATTTTTAAGAAAGGTAGAAGATCAGATCACCAGAATTAGAAATGTGTCTATAATTTTCTTTTAAGATAATATTATTGATATCTAATATTTTTATGTCATGGAATTTTCCCCTTTATTTTCACTTCTGTCTTTCCCATTAAAGAAAGTATATTCTTTAAAGAAAAAAAGAAAACAATCAGTAAAATGAATCAATACATTAGAAAAAAGAAATCTGAAAGTATATGCACCAGTAGACCTACCACATCTGCAAAGGAATGAAGTGAGGTATCTTCTTATATCTCTTCTTCAGAACCAAGCTGGTTCTCTGTAACTTTGGACATTCACTTTCAATCATTTCGTGGTAGCTATGGTTTTAAAACATCACCCTTATGTTGTCATAGTCTTCTTTAAGAAACAAGTGAAAACAATGCTTCACCTGGGCAATGTATGTGGTCCAGGTTATCCCTTGGCCATGAACCTGTCCCTTTGTTACTTTGGTCTCAGGCCAGTACTATCAAACTTGACTGTGTGTAGTCACTTGACTTTTGTTTATTCCTGTCACATATCTGCATCCCAAAGACTAGGAGTGCTTCCCAGTCTCAGCTGTCCAGCTGACATAAGCATGAAAGTACTCTGTGGTCAGACCTTCTGTAGTTCAAATCCATGGGAGCATATGACAGGATTGGAAGTAACTGAACCGTAGAGCCTATACATGAAGCTTTTTGGAACCCTTTCAATTTTTAAAATATCACTCATATCACAAATCCTTGAAAAGGAACTTGAAAGGCAGAGTTGTTTAGTGAATAATAGATTCAGGAGGCAAATATCTATTAAATGCTTGCCATGAGCTAGGCAATGTGCTAAGTGCTGGAAATACAACTATAACCAAAGATTAAATCCCTACCCTTATTCTTTTTTTATTGTTTTCTTTTTAGGTTTTTTGCAAGGCAAATGGGATTAAGTGGCTTGCCCAAGGCCACACAGCTAGGTAATTATTAAGTGTCTGAGGCAAGATTTGAACTCAGATACTCCTGACTCTAGGGCTGGTGCTCTCTCCACTGTGCCACCTAGTCACCTCCCTACCATTATTCTAATAGGGAAAAACAATACCAAAAAAGGTGGTTAGGGCAGCTAGGTGATATAGTAGATAGAATAACAAACCTGAAGTCAGGAGAACCTGAATTCAAATCCAGAAATCCAACCTCAGACACTTATGACATGTCATTTAACACATTTGCCTCAAAGAAAAAAAAAAAAGATACCTGAAGTGGGGGAAAGGAAGAAAGACATGTGAGAGGAATATGATGGAGAACTTCTGGAGAAATAAAGAAATGGTTGTCCTGGCAGTCCTCCATATATGGAAGTTGTAGGAGGAACTGCATGTTAAGAAACAACCAGGGATGGAGAATACTCCCAAGCTGTAAATTCCAATGAGGTTCTATAATGAAAAGGTTTCTGAGGCATGATGGACAAAGACAGTACAATCTGGAGGTAGATGAAGAAAAGAGCTGGCTTCCAAGTCAGGAAACCTCAAGTTCATATCCTGCCTCTGACATATGCCAGCTATGTGACCAAATCCTGTTAACCTTTCAACATGTAAAGTGAGTCTCTAAGACTAGATATTATAGAAGAGTTGCTAATTCTATGCTCTGCATCAACTCTTTGATTTAGAGGTGGAAGAAATCTCTAAGATCATCTTGCCTAACCCTTTTCTTTTACAGATGAAGAAACAGGTTCATGGTGAGGATTTCTTACACTAGGAGTTTCCTATAGTGATAAAATCGCAGGTCCAAGGCAAAATTAAAACAAACAAA